>NC_142847.1:25762575-26065606 GCF_061612785.1 Hesperophylax consimilis
TGGAATATTGCAGATTACGTACGCGGATATTTATTACCAGTTGTAAGTTACTCGACTATCATTAATAAACTACTCACTCGACTATCCAAGATTAAAAATAAATAAATTAGAAATCAGAATCAAAACAAAAATACATATTTCAAACATAATAATTGCCGGGTATTTCAATATTATTACAAATAGGTGGCTACTACGTTTGTTTTGATTTTAGGTTAATTTTATTGTTAAAAAAAATAAACACGGGTTATAGAAAAAGTACCTAATTAAAATTTTTTGTATTCGGGTTAGGTAGCTACCAGAAAATATTAGTTGCACGAGTGGTTTATTTATGCATATTATTTTGCACAATACGCAGAAGAGGAATTCCCAATTTATTACCAAAAAGAAAATGACGCTGACAGATTTTATATCTGGATTTTGACAGAAAGTCAAAATATAAACAAATGTTTTTGATATCGGCTGGCTACTTCTGACAGCGAAGTAAATTAAAAAAAGTTTTTGACATTGATAGCCGTTTTCAATATGATTTTTGAATCTTGTGAATTTATTTTGATTGGTTGTTGTCTTTATTTAAAATATCGTCGCGTGCCGGTGCGCGATGATTGCAAATCAGTGTTCAAATTGCTTACTGGGAGATTATCCAATTTATGTAGACAAGCTGAAATATGACGCGGTTGACTGAGTTTGCGATGGTTTTGCACCCGTGGACTGCTAACAACGTAATAATTTGTTTATTTTCTTAAATTTTTACTTGACCGTTGTCAAAATTTTCTTCTTTCAACCGCTGTAACTCGTTACCTATTAGACTTACAAAAAAAAACTTTCTACAAAAAATGTAGGTAATTTAGTTGTCTTTAAGTTTGCTTTCAACAATTTGGTTGTAAAAACGACCACTTCACAATTATTTAGAAAAAAACAAATTTTGGAACCTTCAATCCAAGATGGCGGGTCGAGCTCGACCCTCCCAAGGTCGAAAACTTTTTTTTTTCCTTAGAGTCCCAATCTTAACAACATATATCAAAATCGCTACTACCTAACCTTTTGCAAGGTAAAACTCCCCACTGACTGGACTAAAGTGTAATTTCAATAAACTACGTTTATTAAAAATGCGGCGGTTAGGAAAATATTTACTTTATTTTTAAAAGAAAGTAATTATTTCCTAAAATATTTTACAAAAATGTAGAAAAGATCCGCCTTCACAACAGATTTTTTTATCCTTTTTATCTATGAAGCTACACAAACAAACATAGTATTGCAATTGCACATTTCTATATGTCTATACTTAATGTGACCATACGTCCCATTTTGAACGGAACCATCCCATTTTCCTGGACTTTGTCCCGTTATCCCACAGGAAAGTGTTGGGATGCAGAAATGTTCCGTTTTCAAAAAACAGGTGGCCAATTGTGACATAAATTTAAGAGATTGTTTCAAGTATTCATTATATCATCGGTTTGCACCCCCAAAATATCAGAAATAAAAAGAACCCCAGATAAAGGTGGCCACCGACCCTGACTCAGCGGTCAGCGGTCTAATGACCGATACAATATTTCAGGACCTAGTTCCTATCAACCATATTGTAACTGCTTTTTACAAATAAATAATTTTCTGTGAACCTTTTTTACAGGATAAAACTACTGGCCTCTATTCTGGTTATACTAATGGGAGCATTGTCATGTGCCCTTCTCATCACACCCCAGCCAGTTCCCCCGCTGCCTCCTCGGCGGATCCCCGACTGCTACACATACCCTGAACTCCTGGCTCCAGAAGACAGGGAGCTCTTCAGCGATATACGCACTTCGTTCATCCCTACAGGATCTATAGCTCTCCCACCCACAGAAGGAGTTCTAGACATATTTGACAAGCAAACTGAAAACATCTTTGCCAGTTCAAACTCTTTTGAAAACATGAAAGAAGAAATTACAAAAACTGATGCTTCAATCCAAAATCCTCACTGGAGAAGAAGAATAACTTCCGAAGAATTGCCCAGTTTGCCATCTACCGACGATTTCATCGGTAGACTCGTCGGCCAAGACTTTGATCAAAATTTGAAGATTAAAAGTGACGAATTCATAACACAGTTTAACAAACCAAACAAGCGTGAACCGTTGTTAAACACTGGACCCTTCAGTATTGATATGTTATTCGATTCTCATGTTGATAATGAAGAATCCGTAGAGGTGTCTGACCACGGAGCTGTAATTGACAATCTGATGTCTCGACAAAAAAGAGATTCACCACCGGAGAATTTAACTCTGGGTGAGCGCATTTGGCAAGAACTTCAGGAAATTGGAAACAACACATCTGAAACTGAAGAGTGAGTAAAAAAATTCAAGTTATCACTATAAGTTCAAAGCGTTTTATATAACACAATATTGCTTGCTATACAATCCCATACAGACCTGTCACACTAAAAAGATGATGTGATCTACTGGTCAGGCTATATTTGAAAATTATGCGACCCCCTCTCTTGCCTATGACTATGGCCGGAGAGGGGATCAAAACAATTCACAGAGCGCTATAATTACGCAGCTGTCAACTGTCAAAATGACAGATCCCATACAAAGAAATGATATTCCTCGGCAGTCCCCCAATTGATCTGACCCCTTCTCCTGAGGAAGATTAATAGCATATTGTATCACCCTAACATATAATACGTATATGTCACGACCAAATTATGCACGCATAATATAGGCTTTAAATTTAGTAATGTATCCAGAAATTAAATTTCCCTAATTCAACCCTCTTGTAACTCTTCTTTGGTTATACAATGAAACTCGCTTAAGAAGTCACCACTTAAGAAGTTTTCACGCTTAAGAAGTTTTGTTTTTGGTCATCGAACGTTCTTTCCAAGTGCGGGTCCTGCTGGACATCAAACCAAAAGAATCACCAAACCTGGTAAGTGCAGAAATCTGGTGATTACTTTGTGTGTTGGTTGTGGTAGCGCAATTTCCTGTCGAATTACAAGTCTCCTGGAACAGAGAAAGGATCTAACGCCGTTCTCTGCCCTAAATTACGGTGACACAATTACAGCATAATCGCACAGTTATGTTCTGACAAGGAATCGTGTATTTCTAAATTGTATAACATAACGTCGCTATCCGCGTCTGTACTCTTAGTTCTTCTAAACTACTTAACAAATTTGGATAGGACTTTCACTATCATTTTGATAATTTCTTCAAAAAGGTTTATATATATATATATATATAATCTATGCATATTATATTTATAGAAAGTTGAGAAGAGTTTCCGAGCAACGCCTAGTTATATAATATCTCAAATCTCAACTATATTGACAGATCTATATTGTTTTCTGATTACTACATATCTTTTTCTAGAGCCATGCCACTTCCTGTGCCTGCTGAAGTACAACATAATGACACCCAAGATTTAACTGAATACCTCAAAGTATTAGCTAGGTAAGTCAATAAGTCATGTCATAATAAATTCACAAGACAATGCCTTAGGTAGGAAGAGGTAGGAGGTAAAATTACTTTTAAAAACCTTGTAAGTAACACATTTCTCAATCAGTTAATAAATCAATAAGCTTGTCAGCACAATACGAAAGCCTGTCTACCTACCTGTGTACAGTTTTTCAAAATAAAGTAGACAAAAATAGAGGGTTCTGCTATCATTTAACCTTTGGAACACCAGACCCTTTTTGATGAAAATCAAAAATGAAGTGTTTCAAGTTTTTTTTTTTTTTTTTTTTTTTTTTTAAATAGGTAAATAGCGTTTCTGTTAATTTTTTTTATGCTCTTACACTTACTTACTTTATGGCATACAGGTTTAAATCAAATATCAAAAAATTCCAACGCCAGCAGCGCGTCAACGGTTTGTCGATGGGAAAAAATTCTTGTCATTGGTGCACAAATGGTTTTCCAGAGATTAAATGGTTTTAAATGGCAACACCAAAGAGGCCTGAAAGGAAAAATAATGAAACTTTAAAAAAGTACTACGGTTCAAGTGAATATTTTTTACATCCATATCTGACAATATTCTGTGTTCAGAAATTAGAGGTAGGTAATTGTTTCTACAATTTCTATAATTGCACGGTAAAGTTTTTTTTTAAATGTTTTCGAAATGTATGTTTACCAAATAAGCCATTTATTAGATGTCAAATCAAAATAAAATAAAAGCATGTCAAATTCAGAAGTCAAACATTTGAATTAAAAATTAATTTTCGTTGTGAAATCGGTTTTGCAATGGTAGTAATTTTTTTTAGTTCATCTTTTTAAATTTCTTGATTATATTGACAGACTGTACAGATGTGTAACAGCTCTGCAAGTTGTCCGTTTGCAGAGAGCAATGATTGTCGCATTATTTGCTGTAGTAAAACAGCAGTTGAACTTGATAAATTGAACTTAATCAAAGCGGGAATGGATCAATTCCGCCAAGGTCAAAACGCTAATCAATAAATCTATCGCTATCATTCAACTAGAGTGGTTTGTTTTTTTGTCATCCTCAAACAATGATGAATAAATCGTGCAGACACTGTACCCACACTGATGCATTGACTTCAGAAAAGAAAATTCCAGTGAAAAAAAAACATTTTTTTGTACGATGAACGCACTGTAATGGTTGTGTACGAAACTATACTCTCAAAGCGTTTTTAGGCACGGCATATCACCATATCGCTCGCAATACAATCTCATGCATATATGTCACATGAGACAGAAAATATATTATGTGTGGGCGTGGCCTAGATGATGTGCCTTAATCTGCCAGCCGATCGATATTTAAAAAAGATGCTATTCCCTCTGGGTCAGATGAATGAGGGAGCTACCATGGTCATGCGGCTGTCAGCTGTCAATGTGAAAGATCCCATGAAAAGATGCTATTCCCTCTGGGTCAGATGAATGAGGGAGTTACCATGGTCATGCGGCTGTCAGCTGTCAATGTGAAAGATCCCATAAAAAGATGCTATTCCCCCTGGGTCAGATGAATGAGGGAGCTACCATGGTCATGCGGCTGTCAATGTGAAAGATCCCATAAAAAGATGCTATTCCCTCTGGGTCAGATGAATGAGGGAGCTACCATGGTCATGCGGCTGTCAGCTGTCAATGTGAAAGATCCCATAAAAAGATGCTATTCCCTCTGAGTCAGATGAATGAGGGAGCTACCATAGTCATGCGGCTGTCTGCTGTCAATGTGAAAGATCCCATAAAAAGATGCTATTCCCTCGAATGATATTCGGTGCTCGGGGGGAATGGGATAGAGGAAGATTTCCGTGTGGCACTACAACATGCTTCGACGACCCAAAAAACGCATCAAGAGTACAGCTTTGTGTGTCACACCTTCCATAGACTAAAGCTTTTGTTATTAACTCTTCTGCTATTTTCTTTTTTCATTCCTTTGTATTATGTATCTGTTGTGTATCTTTTAATTTATAGGTAGGTACTGTATCGCTTGTCTGAATTCTTGGCATATAAAATGACAGTATGTAATTAAAATAATTTTCTGTTAAAATTTTATATCGTCAGCGTAAGTCCAATTCTGGGGAAAAACCATTTGTAAAAATGTTCAAGAGGGACAAAATTATCTATTGATGTGCGCTTTTGCTTGCTTATGTATTGGGGATGGTTCGTTTGCAGTATTGACTTTAAAGCAAAAAAACTTTTGGTCAATTTCAAAGTTTGAAAGCACCGATCAATGGCTTATGGTGTTCTTGAAATTATTGGCTTGTACGCTCTATTAACCCATTTTTTTGTTATCCACACGTCTCACTTACACATAAAATTAATTGTATTTATTTTCATCCTAGTACATTCGGGAGTTTATTTTATTTATTAATCTTAAGTTAGCTCACATCTTCGTGTGTGCTAATAGTTTTATAAACATATAAACATGTACATTGTTTGGCAAACATAATCTTTCTTTAAATATTTCACTAAAGTCACAAAAAAAGAAACATTAATAATTGAGATAGACATATTTTCTTAATTCATTTTTGAACTTAATAATATTTTCTATCACAGCAATTTCCTTCGGGATTTTGTTATAGAGTTGAACGGCCTGGTACATCAGAGATTTTTGGGTGCTTGGTTTTTTTTCTTGTTGGCAATCTAATTTGCTTAGAATTTCTCGTCCCGTGTCCGTGTATCTCGTTATTGTAATTTATTTTTCTTTTCAGTTCCTTAGACATCATCCCTAAGTTAATTTTATGTATAAAAATAAGTACATTCAAATACAAATACACAGTGGTCTTTTGTGCAGGTTAAGTTTGCCCGACTTATCTCGGGTGTCGGAATTTCCGCACATAATAGCCGCCTGAGCGTACTCGGGCGTAGTCCTTAAGCGGTTAAACTTACATAGACGATATTACAGTTACTTTATCGCTTCTTCACACAATCAATTTTGTTCTAATTTTGAATATGACACTTAATTTCTAAGCAAACTCGAGTTCCAGGTTCATTGAACCAGAGTTACACAGGACAGACACACAACCGAAGTTAAATTTTATTTACCTTATTTCCATTGCTCTGAAACACCTCTTCAGTTCATTTATCTCTTGACCCGGTCTAGTTCATGACTTTAATATAGGTTGAACTTGTTATGGCATTAACCAATTGACGGAGGGGTAATCTAAATCCAACTAGACATCAAATTCTCAAGATGAACCATCAAAGCTGCTTACAGACCAGAAGTCCTAAGAAACTATGCATGACATTGAAAAATAATTTTTTTGAATACCAGAAAAAAATTATACAGGTTGTCCGGAAACTCGTAGTACAAGCGGGAAACTGGTGAATCTACATCACATTTGGAGTCGATTTTGTAGTATATTTTTTTATTTATTTGAGCTTTCGTTATCGAGTAAATCGAGTTTGAAGTTGATTTTTTTTTTTTTTTTTTTTTAATCAAATTCTTATAAATTATTACTGAAGATCAAAGTACCCAACTAATTAAAACTATTTGAAAGTAAAACAAATGAAGAAACTCGGATTTGAATCATTATTTTGAAATCACCCTTCATTTAACCCGGTGTAATCATAAAATATTACTGCTCTGCAGGGTTAAAACATCTGTTATTCAACCCTAAACACCAGAAAAAACTTTAACCCTAAAATAGCCGAAAAATATTTTTTTTTGGTTTTTTTTTTTTTTTTTGAAAATGCTCAAATCAAAAAACTTTATGTTTTTTTGGGTTCCCCATGTGGTGTAGATTCTCCAGTTTCCCGCTTGTACTACGAGTTTCCGGACACCGTGTATACCCTTTTAAGTTTCCTGTATTCATTTTTTATAATGTTTCTAATGCATCTATATTCAATGTGTTGAGACGTAACCGACTTACTTTAAGTGATTTCTGACATTATTTGGAGTAAAAAATTTGTACGAAATTTTGTTCTCCGGTGACATTTTTTATTTATTCAATTGTTTTTCTTCAAAAACAAATTTCTTTCACATGTTATCACTGACTAGTGACTACTCAGCCGAGTAACCTCCCAATCCCCCATCTCGAACTGAACTGTCCTGTGCCTGCAGATTTTTTTTATGTGTATAATTGTATCGTATGTATATCGTATAGAGCAGGGGTGGCCAAACTTTTGACCTGTTCGGTCTACTTGCGTTAAAAATTATTTCTTGCAGTCAGTTTAAAGTTAGTTGCAAGGTAGAGTTTAAAAGTGACAAAATAAAACTATTTTGTGATAAATTTGTAAAAATTTATTAATGCAGTGTAACATATAATTTTTTTTCATTCAGCTTTACGTTTTAGGGTGGATGTTTGACACTGCATATTCTCCACAAGCTTATCATATAGATATATACATGATGAGTGTACGAAGTAACTGCGATTCGCAAACACGAAGTTAAGTGGGCATCTGTTATGCGGGAACAATGTTTGGTTTTTAATGCATTCATCGTTGAAAATGCTGATTCGCAAAGATAGGTTGAACCGAAAAACGACGTTAAATATAAAGCTACCTTTCTTAGGCATGGAAACTTTTCTTTGCAAATCAGTTTCCAAAAATCTACTACCAGATGCCCTAGCTTTCAAAAATATGTCGCTTCTCATTTTAATTATTTCTTCTTCGACCACAACAGATTCAGTGTCGGTTAAGTTACCGATTTTAACGCTTAAGCTGTCAATATCAATATTTTCATTTAATTGGAATACCATGAAACTCAGTACTTCTTAGAGAGCGGCAAAATCCGCAAACCTTCTTTCAAACTCCTGGTGCAAATTTTCCAACTGTTCAGTGAAAGTTTTACAATCTCGATTTCAATTGTGCATACATTATTCTTCCATGTTTTTATACAAACCCACGAGAAAACAATGCAAAATGAAAAGAAAAGAGACAGCGATATACTTTAACTACGCGCGGAGCGAGGCGAGCTGTATTTAGTTGACTGACTCATTGCGTTGACCGGTAGACCGCGGTCGACCTGTTGGCCATCCCTGGTATAGAGTATGGGTTTGTGGCTTTTTTATTACAGTTTTATTCCGAGATTCATAAATCGTGACCTTTGATACATGACCTTCAGAACAAGAGGAAGGTCATTGTCTACATGAGATTTCAAAAAAACCACCCCACCCCCTTTTCCACCTCTTAAAGCAGAATTTTGATACTTCTTCATGAAATTTTGCACACTTGACGTACAAAATGAGAGGAAAAGTACTGTCTATATCTATTTCGGAAAGTCTGTGTAAAGCCTGGGCATCTCCATCCCCTCCCTACTACCTCCAGCTTCACAACATACCCTAAATTGGGAATGACGTAATCTCACTGGCTCCTGGGACGGATGGGAGAAGTTTTGACTCTTGTACGGTATTCACATAAAGATTATTGTTTAGGAATGTAAAGGAGGTATGGTATAATGATTATTAATTAAAAGAACTGGAATCTGTAATAACAGATACATGAGATTTATTTAGATAACTATATATTTAAACTATTATCAGAAGGATAATAGGATCACTGGCACTGTCACTGAACGGAAGCAGTTGGCTTGAGCCACAGCTGAAACCAATATCCTGAGAACGCTTCCGGAAATAGCAAACAGGCAATGTCATTGCTCGGAAATAATTGTATTTGACTTGAGAGTAGGAACCGCCACACGTTTGAATAAAAGAGTTTCATTTATTAACGGTTACTGTCAGGCATAACAAATTGTTAAAGGAATTTTTATTTTTATTTTTTTTTATATTAACTCCACACAGGAGGCCCTGAAGAAAATAATTTCCCTCAGGGCCTATGTCATCTTTGGAGATGCTGTGTGGAGGGTCTTTTTGTGGAGAGGAAGGAGTGAACATGGGTCTTGAAGAGTCCCATGTTGTAGGAGGGAGGAAACACAGAGGCCGGCAGTTCGTTCGATAGCCGAGCTGTTGAACTTAAGAACGAATCGTAGAAGCGACCCGTTCTCATGTGACAAATGTCAACTGTGTACAAATGTTGGGCGCGCGTTTGGCGTGTATTCCGACTACGCACCGGTGCCGAAGGGATCAATGACGCTAGTTCCTCAGAGCATCTTCCATTGTAATACCGATAGAACAAGGACAGCATACCTACCTGACGCCTGTGCTCTAAAGATTGCAGTCCGTTTGTTAAGATTGGGGAATCTATCAAACGGACCGCCCGTTTTTGCACAGAGTCAAGGGTTTTTTTCAGGTATTTAGGGGCTCCGGACCAGAGATGGCTGCCAAATTCGACAGTAGGGCGCACTTGCGATTTGTACAGGGTCAGCAGTTGTGTATTATTAAAGTATCTGTGGGCCCTGTACAGTACGCCCAGCTTCTGAGAGGCCAACTTTACTCTGGCTTCGATGGAGCCCCCGTACCTGAGCTGGTCACTTATAGTTATACCAAGCATATCAATGGAAGGCCTGTTCGGAAGATTGCTTGCATTGAACTGCAACATACAGTGATGAACGATGGTTCTCTCGGTACAATCTATCTTAAGGTTAGAAGGTTTCACAGAAGTTCAAATGTAACATTGTCATCAAAAATGGCCATTCAGCACCATTTTAATATTTTTACCTTTGAAAGGTCCCCGTTTAACCATCACCTTCCGATTCCGGGGTCTAGGTGGTTTTGGTTAAACGCCATTTCTAGGCCCACTTCTACTTGTCAACATGACAGTTGTGCTTTTCTGCTGATCACAATTATTTGTTCAAAAGCTGAAGCGAACTTATAACCGTCAAAAAAAAATAAAAATTGCACTCGTTGACCATTTGATGACAATGGGCAGTTTTATAATTTCTAAGGTTAAAACCCGGCAACGGTGTTTTATTTCTTTAATATGTGTGAGGGAGATGTATGACAATGATTAAATTTTACCTTCGGGGGAAACAGACATAACATCATTGTTTTTCTCAATTTTAACAGCTCTTTCTGCTACTGCTAACTCACTGTTAGCGCTGTAGCATTATTGTGGTAAAGATCATACGTTTTATGTTTTTTTGTGCCATCGCCATGCCGTCGCCATGCCGTAGCCGTAGGTATCAGTACCTACATATTTTGTTTGATATTTATATGTCTTTTTCAGGGAAGAACTGAGAGACATGCTGGATTGTACCCCCCGAGATGATGGTGTGCAAGAAATTGTAGAAACAGATAAAAAACAATTGCTCGGGGAAAACAATAACCCTGAATTGCCTACGGATAGCGAAGAAACCATCGGTAAGGCATTACTTTATATTTTAGAACTGAGAAACAGTGGCGGCTCGTGACTTTTCGGTGTGCTAGAGCAGTGCTCCGCAACCTTTTCTCACCTACGACACACCAAATTTCTTCCTAGAATTCCGCAGCACACCAAAAGCTAAAATATATAGATATTAATTTGATACACAAATTTAACAATAATTTCTTGTTTTTTATTAGAAAAGTATACATACATACATATAAATATAACATATTTATTTTTACGCAATCTTAATAATAATTATAAAATAATAATAAATTAATTAACGATTAATTGTTAAATTAACCTGCGCTTGTTTCAATGAACACAAAAGTTTTATATTCGGCTCGATTTTTGACAACGCAACCCGAAGTTCTTGGTCAAGACCTTGTAAGCATGACCGCTTATCATTTTTAATTAATACAAGCGTTGAAAAACTTTGCTCACATAAATATGTCGTTGAAAATGGAAGTAGTGTTAAGAATGTTTTGACGGAAATGTGAGGATATTCTTTTTTAACGTAAATCCAGAAAACATCTAATTGATCTTCGGAGAAGTGAAGTTTTAATGTCATGTCATTATTTAAATCTGTAAATTCCACTTGAATTTGCAGAGGCAGTGCTTCCGTAGAATTTATTGCATTGGTTGCAAAAGGATTTCGAATCCAATCGTATTGTTCCATATTAATGGAATAAAAATACCGACCAAATTTCTGCTGAAGCATACTTAAATGTTGTTGGGCCAGATCCACAGTTAATTGTTTGTTTTCAATTGTACTAACCTTGATCCTTTGGGCTAACTTTGGTACAAACTCTTTCTGCCGAAGATCGTTATTAAGTTCATTCAAATGCTCGAATATATCAGCCATGTATACAAGTTTGGCTATCCAGTAATTATCATCGAGGTGCTGATATAGTTTGATTTAAAAGAAACTCATACACCTCGTGACGAAGCTCAAACAATCTAGCCAAAACTTTGCCTCGGGATAGCCAACGAATTTCAGTATAAAACAATAAGGATTCATATTCGGCTCCCATTTCTGCACAGAGTATTCCAAAGATTCGCGAGTTTAGGGCTCTTGATTTAATTATGTTTACGATTTTAATGCATTCATTCATCGTGTTCAAAAGTTCCTCCGGTAAATTTTTGACCATCAATGCTTCTCGATGTTTGCAGCAGTGTGTAAATTGTAACGTTGGATTTTTTTGTTTTACACAAGAGACAAAACCATTTTTACTACCCGTCGTTGCCGCAGCGCCATCCGTGCAAACAGCAATGCAATTGCTCCATTTAATATTATATATTTTGAAGAAATCATCAGTTACTTGGAAAAAATCTTCACCGGTAGTTCGCTCTGGAACCTCCTTACAAAATAAATAATGTTCTTTAATAAAGTCCTCGTCAACGAAAAGTACAATAGCTATCAGCTGTGCTTTATTTTTAATATCGGTTGTTTCGTTGATCTGAAGTGCAAATTTTTCAGCCAATTACAGTTTTCTAATCAGTGTTCCTAATATATTGTGAATACGTCTTTTAACAGTATCTGCAGACAATGAAAAATAGACAATATAATGAAAAATATTTTGTCATTGTGTATTAAATACATAATGAAATATTGTAAAATGTCAAATACATTGAATTTGCCCGCGGCACACCTGTGTCCGGCTCACGGCACACCAGTGTGCCACGGCACACCGGTTGCGGAGCACTGTGCTAGAGTGACATGTGAAAGAAATGGAAAATGAGACTCTTGATCATGTTTTCTTTAATTGTAAAAATCATTCATCTTTCAAAGGCATTTAACGTTTACTTATAAAAATCACCCATCAATCTCCCCTTAGTATTCCTTATTTACTTTCTCTCAACAATTCTCGCATTTTCTCAGTTCTATACAAGTTCATAGACTTGAATGACTTCAATATTTGAGATTTCCTATTCCCGTATAGATTTCCCATAAAATTATAACCATCTCCCTTAACTTTAACGGCACATAGCACTCTTTTTAGGGTGAATTGCCTAATACAAAAAAAAAATATATATATATTTTTGTTGTTTGTTTTTAATTGAAAAAATGTATCATTAGAGAATCAAATGCATCTACATATTTTACTCCATCTAAGCTCAGGAATCATTGTATTATATCGGGTACATCCTGATTGTTCCATGGAAAGTCAGGACAGTGACAATTCAAAATAACTTTTGAAAAGTGATGTATTTATTTATATATATTTATAAGTTTTTATTTATTTTTATTTAAGTACATAAAACAGGCATGGTGCCCAAGAATTTACATACATGGATGTTTAAATACATAATAATAACAAAATGATAATAACAAAAATAGTAACAAAATGAATAAGCTAAATATGCAGAAGTAAATAAATAAGTAATCAAAAGTGAAAAAAAACTGTTCCATAAAACTAATCTATTTAACTTTTTTATTTATTTTCACTTTTCATGACTTTATATCTCTTTTCAAGAATGTGTTGAATTGCCACTCTCCCGAGTTTCCCGGTTACCGTCCTGATACATCCTATTTATTTTTATGGTCTCAAGCTAGTAATTAAAAA
Source organism: Hesperophylax consimilis (assembly GCF_061612785.1). Classification (NCBI taxonomy): domain Eukaryota; kingdom Metazoa; phylum Arthropoda; class Insecta; order Trichoptera; family Limnephilidae; genus Hesperophylax; species Hesperophylax consimilis. Next base: position 25,775,768 of record NC_142847.1, read on the forward strand.
AGACCGGCCCACTATCGGTGATTTGTCAATAAATTAATCTGACAGTGTACAGGCAACTCGCATTGTAATATCACCATTTGGTTCTTGCAAATAACATCTGCCTTCGAATTACTAGTCTTTTTTACAATGGCGCCCAAATTTAAACTTAACTACATATCCCAAATCAGGTAAACAAAAGTACAGGCCTTGTTTCCAAAATTTTATATTTTGTTATACTATTTAGTTACACACTTTTACAAATGTGTTATATATGATTTAAGATTTTCACGGCCAAAAGTATTTTTGTTATTTGATTTTGGGGTGTTATGCCGTGTTGCGCTAACTCCTTCTTTAGCCAACGTTTCGGACAGCATTGCAGTGTCCATCATCAGGGCATATGTGTTATTTTGAAGAAATTTTGAAGAAATAACATATCTGCCCTGATGATGGACACTGCAATGCTGTCCGAAACGTTGGCTAGAGAAGAGTTAGTGCAACACGGCATAACACCCCAAAAACAAATAACAAAAATGTGTTATAATTTATCCACCTCATTCTATTTTAGTGTCGCTACTCCAGGCGATTCATTTAAGAACGAAATTCAGATCCTGCGCAGAAAAGTCCCACAATGGACAGTGCTGCAAAGCCTTACTATAGCGAACTTTACTTTTATGCGCATGGTCTGTTTATTTGAATGTGCACTGTTCGGTGGTCAATGTAAGACTGATGTCATAGTTTATTAAAAACATTCTCGAACCCTCCTGGTGCTAACAATATAGTCAGGTGGTTTGCCTCCAGCTCTTCGAAATGATACCCAGATTTCATGTTAGGACAAGTCTATTAATTTGAATGTCTATATGGTTTAACTTATTTTCAGATTTTTTTGTTTGTGTACGTTATATGTTTTTTCCACTAAACGAGACAATATTGGAGTTGTTTGAAACAACAGCATTTTGTCATTTTTGTACAGAAGTAGGCTATCGAATTGTAGTGATATTTAAGTTTACCGTTCCAGAGACATCATTTTGGAATAGCCGAGGGGACCCTGAGACAATAAGGAAGACTCAAGCAAATATAATGAAACGCCACATGGACCACGATGCAGATCCTTGTGAAGATTTCTACCAATACGCCTGCGGCAACTGGCCCCAGCTTAACCCCATTCCAGCTGACAAAGCCGGGTAATCAATTTTTTTTAAAGCGGAGACGGTTTACACGTAGTTCCCGTGAGCACTTAGGCCATAAGCCCATTGTGCATTCTCCCATTTTACCTCAATCCTTTAACAACAACCCAGTCCCTTTAATAAAGTTCACCAGGGTTGTCATTGGGTATGTGGCTATGTCTTCTGGTTCTACTGTATGTCTCCCCAGGTATCTGAGCCTAGTTCCCACCAGGGCAGGACATTGGCACCATAGGTTATATGTAACTAGGTCAGATTGACATACTTAAATCAGCAGGCGGTTTAGAAAGGAACAGTTCGACCTGACAGTAGCTGATTTGACATTCCGTCTGGCTGGCATCCAGGCGTCGTGAGTTCAATTCATCGGCTGGCTAAGTCCTCCATCAAGACACAAGCAACACTTCCACTTACTATGATGGTAGTAGGAGGTTTTCAAATATTGTCCGGTTATTTCTAACCCGAGAAACTTTGTTTAACAGTTTTCGCAATACCACCGACTGCAGAGATAAGTATGTGGATCTGTAGTTACTACCTGGCGTCACACAAGTTTCAACTTAAAAAAAATATATATTGAATAATTGAAGATGTTTATGGAATAATTGAAGTCTTGTCTTATAGTTTGATAGTTAAATTAATAATATATGTACTTCAAAGCTTCATGATTCACGATGGAAATAAAAATTATGAGCTGGTGATAGTTGCGTTGACCTAGAAACTGCAGACAACAGAAGCTGCTCAAATTTCAGTGTCTCTAGAGCTCACTGTTTGAGATATCTTACTGCTTCAGACTAAAATGAATAGATGTTCTGCTGTAAATTTAAGATTTGCTCCGACTCAATAAGTTCCTTAGAAAATGCAGTATTCTTTTGGGAGACCAGAACTCGTTTTCTATTGCTAATTTTACCAACTTTACTTATTTTTTCCCCAGTCACTGTTAGTGGGTCAGCTAGCATCTTATCGCATGTTTTCATACACGCCTCTTTATACATGTAATTCTGTTACTTAACACACCTCATTATGTATTTTGTAATGCTTCTAGGTTCGACACGTTCGAAATGTTGAGAGAAAACTTGGATATTGTTTTAAGAGATTTACTTTCCTCCGAAGCAGTTGACGACTCCAATAAAGGCTCACTAGTCACCAATTTCGATGGAAATACCAACTTTCTAAAAAGTAAATTCAAGAGGAAAACATCTAACGGCGGAAGTAATCTAGACCTGAAAACTGATTCTATAGCTAAATTAAAAGATAGCCAAATAATAGCTACGCAAAGTACTCTGCCAATCTTAAATAGGGACGCAAACCCGGCGAATTACGACAAAACCCGAAGAACTAAAAGAAAAACGTTACGTAAAAAAATGAAGCGAGATACAAAAATTCAGTCGGAAAAGGAAGATGTAAGCTCAAACAATGATATAAATAAAAGAGATAAGAGAATCGACAAAAGAAAAGCATTCTACGATTTTGATACAATCGTTAATGACGAATACAAAGTTGATTTAGACATCGATGACATAGCCACGGTAAAGGCCAAGTATTTGTATGAGTCTTGTATGAATTATGATATTCTGCAGCAGAGGGCACATCAACCTCTCCTGGATCTTTTGGACACTCTCGGAGGGTGGCCCATACTCAGCCCAGATTGGGACGCATCCAAGTTTGATTGGTTGGAACTAATGGCTCATTTGAGGCTGTATAACAATGATATTCTTCTCTCGGAATGGGTGGGGCCAGACATCAAAAATTCTGATGAATTTGTGATTCAATTCGATCAGACGAGTTTAGGTATGAAAAAATTAATAGTACAGTAATCTCTCACTAATCCGCCAGCCTGAAAACCGGGCAATTAGTGAAAGCGGCGGATTATAGCGCATACATACCTGCTATGGATCTTTCATAAAATTTCCGTTTTTTGGTTTAAACTTAAGGTGTCATGTTTAACCCTCTACCACTGGGGGGATTTTTTGTTGACAGACATGCATTTTAGATACTATTATTTTAGAAGTTACGAGTTTCTGTTGTTGAATAGTGTTTTTTTGTTAAATATTTAATATGTATTAAATTAGTTATTGCAGCAAATGGTCTAATAAAACCCATTTTATAAGAAAATATTAAGTATTTTTTAATGTTTACGAAATATTGGAACTTTTGGAACAACCGTCATTAACAACAATATAAAAAACTTAACATTGATTTAAAATAATATTTTTTTTAAATGTTTAGAGTAATTTTAAATTAGTTACCTTACGTCCCTTGGTCAACTAACGGCTGCAACTTCTCTGGTGCAATCACCGCCGCTGCCGTCGCCGTGATGGCTGGAGCTGACTTAAGAAGGCACTGAGTGAGACAGAACGATGCGCTGCCAAATGGCAACGTAGCAACTGCACATAGATTTTGAGGTATCTGATAGATGTAACGTCAGCGGCAGAGGGTTAAGTTTGCGAGAAGACTTAATTTTGTAAATCTATTCAAATTAATATTGTGGCAGAACGAACGTCAGCTCTAGCAAGATAGACTGCAGTTTAGTAACTAAATGTATTAGAGTAAGATAACCCAACCAGTCGGTGTGCAAAGCTCGAGTCTAGAATGAATTTGACACACGAATACCGGTGAATTATAGAGCTTGGGTTTGTGCTTTCAACAAGTAAAAATAACATCGGATTATAGTAGTTGTCGAATAATCGAGCGACAGATTACTGAGAGAGTACTGTATTTAATAATAATTAATGCAAATCATAAGTGTTTTGAATAATATTGTGTTTATTTATTTTAGGTTTACCAACTCGTGATTATTTTCTTCAACCGACCAATAAACTATATTTAGACGCATACAAAAATTACCTTATTAAAATAGCAACTCTTTTGGGGTCAAGTTATGAAAATGCATTAGAAGGATCTGATGAAATCATTCTGTTTGAAACCAAGTAAGATCATTTGTTTTATAAAACTCCTTATTACAGTAACTCAACCGCACGCTTGCCTTACACTCCACAGTAATGCAGATCTTTTTTTGTACTAGTGTAGTAAGCAGTGTTAACTTTTATTACTTTTATTATCGACTCACTACGTTTTTAGAAGAAAAAAAACTCACATCGTTATCACTTTTATTTTAAGAATTACTTTTTGTTTTACATAGATTGGCAAAATTGACATCAGCTACAGAAGACAGGAGGAATATTTCAGAGCTATATCAACGGTTAAGTGTCAAAGAACTGACCAGTATGATTCCCAAAATAAATTGGAATCGTTACCTCAATGTGGTTTTAAATCGAACAGTATCGGAGGATGAAACGGTTGTAATATTTGCTTTGAAATATGCAGAGGTAATATTAATTTTTCTTTAATTGTAACATTCGTAAATGCAATATTTAACCTCTTGTGTCCCGGAGATGCAAATCGGGTACGCTAGATTTGTATGTATGCTGGGGATATTGATGTGACAACGGTGTCCAGCAGGACTTTTTATGGATTTTTACACTTGAAACAAACAGTATCAAGTTGATCTTCTAGTGTAACATCATGAAGTAAATAAAAGATTTTCTAATGTAATTGACAGGAATTGGTGGCTTTAATAGAGCAGACCGAGCCAAAAATCGTTGCCAATTACCTTCTCTGGAGATTTGTCAGGCATCGTGTAAATAATCTTGATGACAAATTTCAAGAAGCTAAACAAAGGTCAGTGAATTTTTTGGTTGAAAATTATATTTCGTCGGCTTGCGCATAATTTTGCCTATTACCAATCTGTTTTGTGGAGATAGTAACATTTGAAGAGTTTTAATGGTTGTTTATTTTATATTTTTTTATTTTTTAAACATATTTTCGCATTCATGCAGTCAAAATTTGAAAAACATTTGAATGTGTCAATTTTTTTTTGTACACAACAAGCTGCTGATTTACTAGCTAATGTTGAGATTCTTTTTAACTTCATCAATTGACTGTCAAAAATTTGCAAAGTTGTACTAGATATAAAAATAAGATCCTTTTAAAAATTATTGACTTTCCCAAGGCAAAAGGGAAGTAATAAATCGCAAATTTTCCGGAGAGCGAAAATGAGTTTTTTTAACAGTTGAGAATTCAATTCCTGAGAAATTAAGATTTGTCACTTTTTCCACAATTTGTCACACGCTCCTTTTGACTTGCAACGTTCGATATTTTAAGATGTCTATGACATAAAGGAACCAATAATAAATAATTTTTGTAGGTTTTACTACATTCTGTTTGGACGAGAGCAGGCTCCGCCGCGTTGGAAGAATTGCGTGGCCCAAGTGAACTCCAACATGGGAATGGCACTGGGCGCCATGTTCGTCAGGAAGTACTTTGATGAAAATAGCAAGAACGACACCCTCATCATGACCAGAGATATCCAGGAATCTTTCAGGGAACTTCTCAATATGACTACGTGGATCGATAGCGAAACTAAAATCCTGGCCACGGATAAAGTTGATACCATGACGCTGAGGATTGGGTATCCCGATTTTATTTTGAATCATGATGAACTGAATGAAAAATACAAAGAAATTTCTGTGCATCCAAGCACTTACTTTGAAAATACTCTGAATATATTGAAGCATCTTACAAAAACTGAACAAGCAAGGTAAAAAACTTTAAATATTTTGTGTTAAAATCTTTTAACCTTTCATATGTTTATAGTTTTAAAATAAGCTATCATTCCTTATAATTCCTGATAACATATTGATGCAATATGCTTAAGCACTAACTAAGAATATGAATGTTTTTAACAGTCGTCATCGGCAGTTGACGGGTGCCATTATTTGAAGTGTCAAATGCCAAAAAATTCAACATCACCTCTAGTAAATGTTTCGGTTATTTTTAATGTTGTAGGCTCGGTCAACCTGTAAATAAAACCCAGTGGAACACCGCACCTGCCGTGGTGAATGCGTACTACAGCAGAAATAAAAACCAAATCATGTTCCCCGCTGGCATTCTGCAACCGCCGTTCTATCACCGCTACTTTCCAAAGAGCTTGAACTTTGGTGGGATCGGGGTGGTCATTGGACACGAGATTACCCATGGCTTTGATGATAAAGGAAGGCTTTTTGATAAATATGGAAATCTTCACAGGTTTGTCAAAAACTCATTTAAAACCTCTTAAACTACTAGTATTTGAAGTAAGCAAACCCATGTCATGTGGCCCGCCAAAGATTGTGCATCACCAATTTAACTCTTTGCACGCGGCCGTATCAACTGTTGTTACGGCAAAAAAATCTATACTCACACGCGGCTGTATCAACAGTTAATACGGAAACTTTGACGGCCGATATTCCAGCGTTCTTTCGTCATAAATGTATTTCTTGCTCACTTGGACATTCGTAGAACTATCACAATGCTGACATCTACAAGAATTTCTCAAAAATAAAATTGTATTTCGTAAAAAAAGATCGATAATCAAGTGCGCCTTTTAGTCCTTTAGTTTACATTTTTGTCAACAGATGGCGTTAGTACTAGTACGTCATTCACAACTTTTCATAACTAAAAATGATAAGTGATCATGGTGTCCCACTTGTGTCTATCAACGCAGTGGCCTAAGTACACACACGCCGAGTGAATGGCGGGACCACATTCAAAAGATACGGTACATCTTTGTATGAAATTTTATGTTTTTGTTTATATAAACATCTAAGAGTGTTGAAACACGAGGATTTGTTTTCATATTGTGGAGAATAATCTGTTCTGTCTATATAAGCCAATAAATCATGCCAGAATGCTATAATTTGACATTTAATTGCGTGCATAGGTACTTGAAAATATGTACCGCGCACGGGTATAGATAAAACGGAGTAAATTAACGCGTTCAAAACGTTAAAGTAATGTTTATATGTCATTATTTTCATCTTTCTTCTCTGCTGAAATCTACAATAATTTGTAAGTCTATAGGTTGGATAAATAGAATTGAGGTGACCAACATAAAGATATTGCTAAATGCCGTAGCTATTTGGCAACTCTGATACATGATGGGTACAAGTCTTGCATACCCGATAGGCAACTTTAGCACATCAGAGGTTAATAAGCTGTTGTCTGTATTTCAGGTGGTGGCATGATTTGGATATTAAACTGTTTCACAAAAAGGCTCAGTGCCTTATTGATCAATACAGCGAATATACAGTATCGGAGGTTTCCATGTCCTTAGACGGTGTCAATACTCAGGTAATTATTATTCTTTAACCCATTTATTGTATCAGAAATTGTTTAAGAATAATTTATGCCTTCAATACCTGTTAAAATCAGTATCTGCAGTATCAAATTAGAGAGTCTAGTTAAAAGAATTAATAGACGGTCCCGAATAATTTTGCAGTAGAGCTGTTTAAAGTTTCATTTCTGCATTTTTACTATTTTTGAGATCAAGAAATATAGTGTTGTATGATATATTGCATTTATCCTTTTTTATTTAATTGGGTAAAAATATTATAATAACAGTAAAAATGCAGAAACACAATTTTAAACAGCTCTACTGCAAAACTACAAATTTGCACATCCTACATTGTTCTTCAGGACCGTTGAAATATAAATTACCCTTTAATGTTGTATAAAATTGGGAATAATCAAGTAGATAGTAATTTAGTCAATCAAAACAAGTTATACCCCAGACCCATATTTACGAGAAACCTTAACATATTTTGGATGGAAATTTTTGCCAATAACACTGGATGGTTAATTCTATGTCTAGAATGTCTCGGTCATACATCGATATTGCTAAAATGTACACTACCATAGATAGTTTCTCAGATAATCTCAGATAATAATTTCTGTACCTGAAACAACAGTGATACATTTATAATGTTAATTTACTAAGAGCACTGTTATTTTATTTTAATATATATATTTTTTTTAACTTTTTGTTTTATTTAGTGGTAAAGAACTGATATTGTTTTCATTTTTATATATTTTTTAAATATTCTATGTAAACAGCATTGTGTCGGCGGACATCCAATACTGGGCGATTTTGCTTATAAGAAATAATATTATAGACGCTGTGTGCGCGTGTGTGTGGGTGTATAGACCCACCTTTACAGAACTGTCAAATACTCTCAGTATCGCCCACGTGAAAGACCACCATTTAGAATCGAATGTTGCTTGAAATGGCTTTAGCAGTGTTTGGTGACCAGATCGGATTAGCCCGGTACTTTTCCATCCTCCTGTTCCCGTCTCCTTTCCCTTGCAACGTTCCCCGACTAGAGATTCCTTAGTCCCACTGGTGCCAGAAGTTGTGACTTTCAGTATTCACATAAACAATACAAAATTTAAAGATAGTCTGGGTTGGTACCTAGTGACCGCTGCCATACATCTTAAGGGGAGGGGGTTATTACGCAACATGTTAAGTTGTAATAGTTGAAGCAAACCAACTATGCATAAATTATCTCATATTTACACAACTATGTTTATTTTAGGGGGAAAACATAGCCGACAATGGAGGAATAAAACAAGCGTTCAGGGCTTATCAATATTGGCTGACACAAAACAGTGACAAAGATGAAACATTACCCGAACTAAACGCCACAAACACTCAGCTATTCTTCTTAAATTTTGCCCAGGTAATATTAAAAATATTTTTCATTGATTTTACTGCTTCTTTTTTTTGTTACATTTTTTTCGAAATGATGACGAGGATTTCATTTTATTTATTTATTTAGTGATAATATATTACAAAATGATAACAATACTACTTATAATATATTATTCCCAGTGAGAAAAAAAAACTCATTTGGGGAAAAACAACATTAATTAATATTAATAAAATAAAAGAAACTTTTTTTTTTTTTTTTTTTTTTTCTGAATTTCTGAAAATCCATAAAAGTAATTGCCCCATTCGCCCTGTAGTGTCCTGTTGTAATTCCCCCAATTTTAAATTATCTTCATTTATAACAAAAGTATTTAACGATGCCAATGTGTTTTTCCCAAAATATACTATCAAAAACTCATTAGCATTAATCGATGAACTAAAGGACCTGGTTCTTCCCAGTAATTGCAAATTAATATCTTTCGATGTAGTCAACTTATTCCCTAATGTACCTGTTACTGAAAGCAAAACCCTAATTTCTAATTTACTGAATGATTCTCACTTGTCTAAAGATTTAGCTAATGATTTATCTCGTCTTTTTAATATTTGTTTGAATCAAAATTACTTCCAATACAATAATGTTATTTACCAGCAGAGAGAGGGACTAGCAAATGGCGCTCCTACAAGCCCCCTTATCGCTGACATCTTTATGAATAACTTAGAAAACAATATTTTTGCTTCAAATTCACCTCTCTTAAAGAATATTTTACTATGGAGAAGATATGTTGACGATGTTTTTTGCATTTGGACAGGCACTGAAAGACAATTAAACTCTTTTCTTAAAATATTAAACTCCTTTCACAAACAAATTCAATTCACTGTAGAATTAGGTACAAACTTAACCTTGAATTTTCTAGACTTAACTTTAAGTATAATTAACAATAAATTTGAATTTAATATCTATCGTAAGCCCACGTATACTGATATTACAATTCACAATTCATCCAACCATCCTATATCCCACAAACATTCAGCATTTCACTCCATGATTCATAGATTGGTTACCGTTCCGTTGAATAATAATAATTTTTGCAACGAATTATCCATCATTAAACAAATCGCTTTAAACAACGGGTATGATACAAAACTAATAGACAATATTCTTAATAAAAAATTGAAACAAATAGCATCAAATAAATTCCTATTTAACAAATCTTATAACCCTAATAATATAAATATAAATCAAACATTCCAATGGCGTAGAGTTCTGTATACAAATAACTTTTCTTCTTTAAGCGTTAAAAAATTCCCATCTGAAATAAAACCCGCTTTTTACACTAATAATAATTTAAGTAAATACTTAATTAATACTAAAGATAAAGACGACAAACTAAGCCACTCGGGCATATATAAACTTAATTGTAATGATTGTTCTGCTTTTTATATCGGAAAAACGGCCCGGAATGTCAACTTAAGAGTAAAAGAACATTTACGATGTTTAAACAATAATGCCTTTTCAGAATTCGCGAATCATTTAATAGAATCTAATCATTCATTCGATAAAATCTCGGGAGCTAAAATATTGCATAAAAATGGATCTGGAATTAGATTAAACAACTTAGAAGCCCTTGAAATAAAAAAAGCAGTTAATAATAATTTAAATATAATAAATAACCAAATTAATTTATCTGATAGTCCCATATTAAATTTATTCCGCCGCTGAAACTGTTATTTCCTTCCCCCCCACCCTCCTCATCATCCTTAATAATTTGTCTCCACATTTTCTATTTGCATCTCTTTCTATCTGTTTTGTATCTCTTTCACTCATTGTTTTCATTTACCTATATTTATATGTGCCTGTATCTAATTTGCTTTAGTTGATATTTAGTCCTGATGAAGCTTGGGACAAGCGAAACCCGGTTGGCTATTGTTATTAATTCAAAAATAAAGTGGTGTCTTACTAAGTGTATGTTTTTTCATTCAAACTTATTTTTACCTAAGAAAACGAATTTAAAAGGGAGTTCAATGAACAGTGTATGTGGATTTTAAAACAGACTAGACAGACAAAGTTAAATGGAAAATATTTCATAAATTCATTAAAAGAAATAAACAATACAATCATTTTGTTGGAAAATTTAGTTAAATTTAATGTGACGGCAATGTCTCTCCATAATGCACCGGTCTCCTGATTGTAGCTGCTTCCTGCGATCATGTTTCCGATCCTGGAGATCCCAGTGAGGATATCATTATCTCTATTTATTATGAAATAGAATAAAACATTTATTATTATAGTTTATGAGATAAAAGAAGAGGTTACAATGGAGCTATCAGCGGTATGCCTTTATTGTGTTTTCTCATTACAGGTTTGGTGCGGTGCAATGAGACCAGAAGCAATGAAGAACAAACTAAAAACAGCCGTGCATAGTCCAGGAAAATTCAGAGTCATCGGGACTGTTTCTAATTCGGAAGATTTTGCAAGAGTATTCAACTGCCCAGTTGGAAGTCCAATGAATCCTGTCAGGAAATGTAATGTCTGGTGATTGAAATGATTCATTCAGATCTGGCGAAAAGTACTGTTCATTAGCCCTGTCCACAGAACTAGATCCTAGCGTACAAAGCACTCCTAACCAACAACAAAAAAATTGCCATCCAAAGGGCAAACGAAATCAACATCATTCATCCACACTACTACAAATCGCACAAAAGCATGTTTCGTCAACATCATTCATCCATACTACTACAAATCGCACAAAAGTGTCGTCAACATCATTCATCCACACTACTACAAATCGCACAAAAGTAAGTGTCAACATCATTCATCCACACTACTACAAATCGCACAAAAGTTTCGTCAACATCATTCATCCATACTACTACAAATCGCACAAAAGTGTCGTCAACATCATTCATCCATACTACTACAAATCGCACAAAAGTGTCGTCAACATCATTCATCTACACTACTACAAATCGCACAAAAGCAAGTTTCGTCAACATCATTCATCCATACTACTACAAATCGCACAAAAGCAAGTTTCGTCAACATCATTCATCCACACTACTACAAATTGCACAAAAGTAAGTGTCAACATCATTCATCCACACTACTACAAATCGCACAAAAGCAAGTTTCGTCAACATCATTCATCCATACTACTACAAATCGCACAAAAGTGTCGACAACATCATTCATCCACACTACTACAAATCGCACAAAAGCAAGTTTCGTCAACATCATTCATCCATACTACTACAAATCGAACAAAAGTGTCGTCAACATCATTCATCCATACTACTACAAATCGCACAAAAGTGTCGTCAACATCATTCATCCACACTACTACAAATCGCACAAAAGCAAGTTTCGTCAACATCATTCATCCATACTACTACAAATCGCACAAAAGTGTCGTCAACATCATTCATCCACACTACTACAAATCGCACAAAAGCAAGTTTCGTCAACATCATTCATCCATACTACTACAAATCGCACAAAAGTGTCGTCAACATCATTCATCTATACTACTACAAATCGCACAAAAGTGTCGTCAACATCATTCATCCATACTACTACAAATCGCACAAAAGTGTCGTCAACATCATTCATCCACACTACTACAAATCGCACAAAAGCAAGTTTCGTCAACATCATTTATCCACACTACTACAAATCGCACAAAAGCAAGTTTCGTCAACATCATTCATCCACACTACTACAAATTGCACAAAAGTAAGTGTCAACATCATTCATCCACACTACTACAAATCGCACAAAAGCAAGTTTCGTCAACATCATTCATCCATACTACTACAAATCGCACAAAAGTGTCGTCAACATCATTCATCCATACTACTACAAATCGCATTTCTACACAGCAGCGGGCCAGCTTTATTTCTACCTTTACACATAACTTTTATAAGCTCCTCCACTTTGGTCGTAATTTGGCGACATTGACATTCTTCCTTGCTGTACCTCTTTTGTTTCTGTTACTTAAATAGTTTACCTGCCAATCTTTAATCCATCTCTTTGCGTAAAATCTTTAATGCTTTTTTGTCTCTCCTCTAAAAAGGCCAAACATATGTTTTACGCAATTTAATAAAATTTAAAATAATCTGCAAGTAGTTTTTTTAATGGTTCTTTTCGGATTTATGAATTATTTAGATTTAATAAATGTGCCATAAATTGTTTTTTAATTCTAGCTTTAGTTTAGTAAAACACTACCCTTTTTAGTAAGGCCCATAAGTAAAATCAAGTTTAACAGCTTAAAAGCATTATACATTATAAATAGTAGCTTAAAAACACCATAAAAAAAACAAAATCCAGTACAATTAAAATTAATAAGCAGCTTAGAAAAAACTTTAATTTTAATTTGTTTATAATATTCTGGCATTTTCAAGGTTTTTGAGTGGGTTTGGCACCGGGGACTTCCCCCTTCCTTGTGTACGCACATTGCTAACGTTTTGAGGCAGAGGTCAATTCAGACGCTTGCTGATGGTTTCACCTCTTCCTCACATTCAATTAATGCTGGCGTCCTACTTGTCGTGTGCACCATTGTTACGCGGATGACAGTATAGTCCATGATAGCTCTTTGTTTGACAAGCCGCCAAAGGACATACAACATAAGTCTCTTCAAGACCCATGTTCACTCCTTCCTCCTTCTTCACAAAGACCCTCCACTCAGTATCCACAAAGATGAAATATTATGCCCTGAAGCAAATAATTTTCTTCAGTGCCTCTTGTGTGGAGTTGATGTAAATAATAATTATTATTTTTATTAATGATAAGTTTCACAAACCTAATATCCTGTGATTTTTCACAAGTACTAAAAAAAATAAATTGTGTATTTGCTTTTGGACGGAGCTCATAGAATAAAATACAATAATAATATTTAGATGACTAAGGACGGGTTGTTTCGGGGAATTTGAATAATTCATCAAATTTCAACGTTCATTTTCGGGTTCTGTGAAAGACTTATTCAAGTTCTGTTATTATATCATTGTAGGCTAGTTGCTTGACAAAACTGAAATGAAAACAGAACTTGAAAAAATCTTTCACAGAACTTGAAAATGAACGTTGAAATTTGATGAATTGTTCAAATTCTCCGAAACAACCCGTCCTTAGTGTCATTTTGGTGAAAATTCATCTCAAGTGTGCTGTATGATAATATTATCATGTTCCGAACCACTTAGTATGAATTCGAATAGTGAGAAAAAAAATTAGATGTGTTTTCCATGACATTTAAATTCATAGATTTGCCCTAATCATGAAATCTGGGTATCATTTCGACGAGCTGGAGGCAAACCATGTGACCATTTTTTTTGCACCAGGAGGGTTCGAAAATGCTTTGATTAAAATATGACATCAGTTGTACGTTGACCACCGAAGAGCACACATTGAAATAACCAGACCATGTGCAGAAAAATAGTTTGCTAAAATAAGGCAAAGGTTTGCAGCGCTGTGGGCCTTTTCGCTTTGAGGGATTTTCTGCGCAGGATCTGAATGTTCGTTCTCACACAAATCGCCTGGCGTAGCAAGGATTGAGTGAGGTGGGTAAATTATAGCACATTTGTAATAGTGTAACAAAATATAAAATTTTGGAAACAAGCCTTTTTTTTACATAACTTGGGATAAGTAGTTAAGTTTTTTATACAGCCAGCAATTTGTGCGCCATTATAAAAGGGACTAGTATTCATAAGCAGATTTTATTTTCGAGTAGAATGGTGATATTGCATACAATGCGAGTTGACACATCACCAAAAGTGGGATGGTCACGTCGCCTCCTGCGCTCTGCGCAAGTTGCTTTGTTCCCCTTTCCACGATTGGCTCGTCTATTAATTTGGATGCTATGGTTTTTAATAACGAAATCAAAATGTGAAATTTGACTACCGTTATCAATTATTACATAAATCCTTTTTAGTTATCTTTCTTCCGGTTTTAGTTATGAATGGAATAATAGAAAAATACTGCTTCAAATGTTTTGTGATATTTTTTATATAAAAGTAATGTAAGAAATCCAAGGTCGCAACTTCAAATTCTGGCGAGTATTTTGATGTTACTTGAAATGATTTTAACCGTGTTTGGTGACCAGATCTGAATAGCCAGCTACTTCCCCGCCTTCCTCTTCTATGTATGCTTCTCCCGACAACCTTTAGCCTCACAACAATTGAGGAGCTCATAGTCTCACTGGCTTTTGACGGTTGAGAGCAGTTGGGTCTCTTTTGAGGTACTCACATAAAAAACTTTTGATAAATATATTTTGTGCTTTATTGAATTAAAAAATAAACAAGTATTATTATTTTTAAACTGTTTTCTTCCTTTGTGCAACACATGCCCAGAAATGTTCTAAAAATTGTACAAATTAAATAAATAAATAAACTGCAAAGTTAAGTGTGTTAAATTTATAACATAAATATGTTTGGTGATTGTGTGTTTGCGGATATGGAAGAGACCGCGTGCCTTAGAGAGATAGCATGAATGGCAGTATAAATAGGACGTACGTTGTCCATTGTGTCTCTTCTTGTCTTAGATTTGAACGGAACAATAACCTTACATTGTACACCTTGCAGAATAAACGAATGTATAAAGTACCTACGTGTCATTATTATCTCGAAGAAAAATCCGAGTAATTCCTTGGCCACGACTCGATACTACAATATGAAATTAAATTAAACTCTTTACAGGTTGTCAAAGTAAAGTAGACAAAAATGGAGGGTGCTATGATTGTTTGAAAAGCAATATGAAGATGGTTGAAATTGGAGGGTGCTATGATTGTTTGAAAGACAATATGAAGATGGTTGAAATTGGAGGGTGTTATGATTGTTTGAAAAGCAATATGAAGATGGTTGAAATTGGAGGGTGCTATGATTGTTTGAAAGGCAATATGAAGATGGTTGAAATTGGAGGGTGCTATGATTGTTTGAAAGGCAAAATGAAGATGGTTGAAAGGAAAAATGGTTCAAATGAATATTTTTCATAGAATTAAAATTAAAAAACTTTTTCACTTTGTTCCACTTATTTATTATTACCAGGACCGGTTTCATCCTACTACGGACATTTTCAGACTGGTAGTTGAAACTCTTATGCTACTGATTTTATACAAACTTAGGCAGGGGTATACAACATTGTTTATATATAATGAATGATTCTATTTTGTTAATTTGAGGTAGGTATTATGAGTTATTTTGTTAATTTAGGGTACATTAGGTAATTATAAAGTTTATTTTTACAAATTATGAATGATGTTACAAAGCAAGTAGATATTTATAGTTCATATGAATATAAAAGAATTTATATAATTAAAAAGGTTTGTGATTTCTGATATTTTATTTTTGTAATGTTGGGATATTCCCTCCTTGTTGCTTAGGGCTTATTGTCAAATATTGATAGCACTTAAATAATTATTATTAGGGTTCCCCACATATTTGGGTTATTACATCTTTAAATTGCATACTTAAATTATACCACTGCTCTCTGAAGTAAAATTATTCTAAGTGAATTATAATGGGTAAATTAATGGTGATTGAGCATTATGTTCCAACTGTTTATTCATAACATATTTACGATCTATTTTCTTCGTTAAGCGATTGATTTCTAGTGACTCTAATCTGTCTAATTTTTGTCCTTTGTTGCAAACATGAAGGATTTTTACATCTCTATCTTTGTCAAAGGTATGTTGGTTTTCTAGTAGATGCAAGGCAACGTTCGATAAATCTCCTTTTTGATTAACCCAACTAGCGAAATGTTCTTTTATACGGGTAATATGTAATATTTTTCACATCAGTATTCAGAAATTAGTGGGAATTCTATAAAGGGGGTGACATAATATTCTGAAATTAAATACTTAAACTTGTTATTTTTTTAACACACAAGATAATGATAGGATGGAAAAGTTTTTTTGTATTTTTAAAATGCACATATCAAATATGGCATTTATTAGGTGGCCGTTTGTGCATATTTTATGTTACACTCACCAATTATCATCATCGTGGCTGCTAACGAGTGGCTCAGCTCTCCACTTAATAAGCAATGGATACAGATGATGCGGCGACCTCCCTGATGGACTATAAGTTAAGTTAATTTAACTTTAATTTATCTTGTTCATGTAATGCTTTTTTATGTTATCATTAGGTACCTACCTATTATGTTATTTAAATTTGTCATTGTTCTTATTTATCTATTGTAAATATATGTATATATCACGTAATATGGCAGACTGGGATTGCACTACCTTCCTGGCTAATTTGTTTGCTTTTGGGAACAACTCGCATCCTCTCACAGAAATCGGTGTACCTCCCTTATTGTCATGGTGAAACATATAATCAAAACGGTATTAGAAAGAAAAAAGGTCATGCTGTATTCAAGTCTAGAAGTTAACAACAGAAGAATTAAAAAGTACACCTCTGTGAAACCAAAGATTCAAATGCAATTTGAAAAAAAATTATGAAACTTCATGAATTTTTTATGAATTATTTTTTATATGAAATGATAAAAAAGTTAGGTGACAAACGTTTGTAAAATACATTTGTTTAGTAAAATGCATGTGTTTTTATATATTTTTTGTTAACAGTAATTTTAGTTACAAAAAACGTAAAGTGTGCTATTTTTATTTATTTTTTTATGTTTTGCATTCTATATTTTAATATTTCAAAAAATATATGTTTACTTCTAATAACAATATTTGAAAGTGAATTTCATCACCTTTCAAAAACGGTTTTTAGTTTTTGGATGCATTAAGAAATATTCCATTTATTTGGATTTTATTATAAGCGGAAATACTCCTACCTTCTGTCAAAATATGGCCGAGGCGTGAGTTAATATTTTTTTTTTTTTTAAATCTTTATTTGACCGATGGCATAGAATAAAGGAGAAAACTAGAAGTGCCTCACATACAAATTTGATTGGAAACAAATGTTCCATTTAGCTCAATAGCCCAGCGCTCTGTCTCACTTATGCCGTAGATCTCCATCCCGTTTGAATTTCGTCAACACAGTTTTGTATTGAAAATTTGAGCCTCGATTAAGAAAATATTTGAATCAAGAAACATGCCCACAAGTTAATTCTTTATTCTATGGTTACTATCACAAGCAGTGGGGTATATAATATTATCACAAGGGTATGGAGTATTTCATCAGCGTACGCAGTATGAAAAACAGCAAATTAGTCGATATTAAATAAATTCCCTTTGTGCAAGTTATCGCTACGCTGCTTGGTGTAGCCGTTGTTGGTTTGGATTGCCTAAGTCACCGCAAATGTTCAAATAACTGCTTCATTTATGCATATTATATGCCAATAAATAATGGATAGAATAAAAATTTTCCCCCTAAATATGTGCACAGACAATATACATATTATGAAAGAAAGCCAACCTAACCAAACAATATCATTATTTGGTTAGCTGTACTAATTAATAGAGGCAGAGGCACTGATTGCAGCATTTTGCAGTGGCGGTATATTATTATTTGTATCCAAAAGGCATTGCCTTTTCGGCACATAAACACAAACGAATCGTAATCCAATAAGCTTTACACACACAAGTACAATTTTCATGTAGAATACTTCAATATGACGTGTATGTCATTTTGCATAATTAGTTTCTGTCTTTAACACCTTAAAGAAGTGATTTCTTACAATAGTTTAATAATTATTAATACTATTTATATTTTCATGTAAGACTGGTAAGGTAGTCAAGAAGGCAGTGCTTATGTGCCTATATGGAATACAAAACTCTGATCATAAGAGCACCTTTCGTTTTTAATTATTTTATGTTCAAAAAAATATTTTTGTTTTGAAAAAAAAACAACCCAAAATGTCACCAAATAACTAAATTTATTTTAAATTTTTACTCAAAATAATGTTAGGAATCACTGGTTAAAGTAAGTCAGGTACGTCTCTTAACGCCTAACACCCTGTATAATATAAGTAATGTAACCTGACAGCTGCATTTTGTGATCCTTTCAGCCTTTGGAGGAATCTAAAACTTTACTAGCGACCAGTGGACTTTAACCCTTCCCTTCCCTTCCCTAGAAAATCCTTCGAGCACTGCTGCTGTGTACTCGGTGCACCGGCTGGAGATAAATATTATTAATAATATTTTATTAATAATTAATAATTTAAAAAAGAATGACAAACATTCCCGGGTTATGAATAACCTGACAATATTTGAAAATCTCCTACTGCCACCACAGTAAGCTGAAAATGTTGCTTGTGTTGTGATGGAGGACTTAGCTAGCCGAGGAATTGAACACACTACGCCCGAGTGAGACCCAAGCGCGAATAGTACGTAATATGGACACACACGAGCATAAGTAAAATATTATGTATTGGTGCTGAAAAGGGGGAAAAAACTGACC
Source organism: Hesperophylax consimilis (assembly GCF_061612785.1). Classification (NCBI taxonomy): domain Eukaryota; kingdom Metazoa; phylum Arthropoda; class Insecta; order Trichoptera; family Limnephilidae; genus Hesperophylax; species Hesperophylax consimilis. The sequence goes on from NC_142847.1 coordinate 25,794,797, forward strand.
GCACATAAAACCCATGATACATTCATTACAACTGGCTGCAACTGGCAGACCACAGGGTACTACCAACTACCGCGCATCGTGGCGTAGTGAGCGAAACACTCGCTCACTACCGCACCACTCAGCAAGTTATCAACGCACGCAAACATTCATATAAATAAACACATTTTTTCCTGATTTTATTTTTCTATTCGTTCGATAAATACTTAAATAATTTTATTATTTAGTATATTTACAGGCGCATTGAAATAATTTATTATAGACACGTAAAATCAGTTAACTGCACAGGCAGGGAAGGGTTAATGACTGGAAAAATTGCTATATTATATTTTTTATCATAAAAATTAGTTTTCTGAACTAGGTACCCTACGTTCATGTCTATCTATTGTAGTAGAGCAAAAATTTTCAGGAGAGTAGTTTGATGAGGAATAATTACTTTCAGCCTTTAAATAAAAATTGTCTTTAATACACCAATTAGAAAAATAACAAATTTAAAAAATCTGGGAACAAGAACCATTTTATCCAAACCTGAAGATATAATTTTTTTTATATCGCCTAAATCCGATCCTCTTTTACCAAAGTGATTTATGGATCTCTATGATTTTTATAAGCTATCCAATGAGGTGGCGGGTCACTTGATATCTTTTGGCTGTACTCCTTACCCCACTTACAAAGATCTAAGCAAACTGCATCATCACTTCGTTTAGGTGTATATTCCATGTGCACTTTTTTTCTTCTGTTACACCCTTTCCCCGTGGCAGATGCAGTGTCTTTGTAACCTTAAATAATTAAGCACCTTATAGAGAAAGCATCTTTATGCAAACTGGGAATAAAAAATAATAAGTAGCTAAAGTTGGCGAATTCTGCCTATATTGATAAAAAGCAAACTGCATCATCACTTCGTTTAGGTGTATATTCCATGTGCACTTTTTTTCTTCTGTTACACCCTTTCCCCGTGGCAGATGCAGTGTCTTTGTAACCTTAAATAATTAAGCACCTTATAGAGAAAGCATCTTTATGCAAACTGGGAATAAAAAATAATAAGTAGCTAAAGTTGGCGAATTCTGCCTATATTGATAAAATAACACTTGATTTCAAATTAATTACTGCTGGAAACAACTTTTACTCTTTTTAATTCCGTAAGGTGGAATTTGCCAACTTTACCAAATAATATTTAGTGAAACTAATGAGAAAAGTAAATTAAAAGAAAAGATAGGTAACTTAGACAAGGTGCGTGGTTTTACTGAAAAAGGTCCAGTGGACATACTTGAAATGTACTGCATTTAGTATCGCACATAAGTTCATTGGTCAGACAAGCTGTCACCTGCTGCCACAAACACATCGCTCTAGGCTCTTTTTTGCAAAAAAAATACCTTCCTATGCATTTGAGATGTGTACAAATCATTCTCGAGCAAAAACCAAATCTGACGGAGTTTCTTTCCATTCGTATGTACTCAAAAATCACTTATAATAAATTCAATTATTCACAAGGCTTTTTGATGCCTGAAAATGGTAATATGGAATAAAATAAGGTGAGACAGCAAACGCAGAAACACATAAGTGCATGAAGGACAATCAAGTGACAGTATATTGTATTCTACTACTCTGTTCGCTCAGCAGCGGCCCACTGATGATGGGTGAGCATGTCTGCGGTGAGCAGTCCAAGCATGATGTTACGCGATTTATCCGGCTGGCATCAATACAAAAATGCTTGTTGCTCGCCTGTAATTTCGCATTCACCGCGGACATGCTCGCCTGTCAGTGGCCGCTTAAGCTCACGGCTGGTATCGAAATATACGCGTACAGAAATGACAGGTGTTCAAAATAATACAACTGTTTCACCCGTACACATATACAGGGTGTATCGGCACGTACCCGACAAACTTTAACCAGCTATTCCTTAGCATATTTGGAGTAAAAAATCTTATGTGCACTTTGCTGTCCGGTAACGTTTTTTTTTAATAAAAAAATTATTATTCATATTTTCACCACATGTCACCACTGTTTTATCCTTTGACAAAGTTTGAAAACCCATCTGGCAAATATTTTATTCGAATTCCGTTGAATAATGTACGTGTGTACCTATATTGGCGCACGTTTACAATCACAACGAAATAGCACGGCACCATTCGTCTCATTTTTAACTATTATTATTTAGTGTGTGCGAAAGAGCGAAGACGCTTTTTGACATACTTGCTTATAACAGCTGTTTAACACGAAACGCAATGCCAATGACAGTGATGTAGTGTGGAAATTTTAATTTTTTTTGTTTTTAATTGAAAAAAAAATGCTACCGGACAGCAAAGTGCCCATAATATTTTTTACTCCAAATGTGCTAAGGAATAGCTGGTTAAAGTTTGTCGGGTTAGTGCCGATACACCCTGTATACTTTGAAAGGCTATCCCTTATTATACTAGGCAGGCTGTTCGATGTAGCTATTTCATCTATTCACACATCGTTATTGGTTATTCTTTTTTTATGCATTTCGTTATTCACTATGAATCTAGATACTGGAAAATGATATTTTTTGGTGCAATTAGTATGAATATAACACATGTTTGTATTTGTCAATGAGTGAAACCAATTTACTTGCCTAATCTTTCAAATTCTTTTAATCCCTCAATCCAGGGATTTTTCAACTTCTTCTCAGGGACCTTCTCTTCATTTTGTTTTTCTAAGAAAACGGATTCCCCTTGTTTGACCGCTTCATCCGATAAAACCATAAGAGATGAAAGACTGGTTTTCGTTTCAATGTATTTCCAAAACAAATCAACTTTTTCTTTATTAGATGTGTCTAAAGCACCTCGATCGGTGAAATCGAATCTTAAAAAGAAATTTGGCAGTACATCTGTTTCAGAACTGGAAGATCCAAAGAATGGGGAAGACTTTTTGGACTTTGAATCTTCCGAGCTGGTAACTGGTGAATCTTCCATGATTATAGAAAATTGCTGCTAAAATCCACATAAAAATACCCAAATGACATTTTATTCCCTGGTTTGAAATAAGAATAGTATTTTTCTGTATAGGGTTGCCATCGGCCAAACTTCATTATTTAGGCTACAAATTTACTTGTTTGAAAAGCAAGTACTTTTAATAAAATATGTAGGTGGTGTAACGTAGAACACTTAAATAAAGAAGAAATAAAACAAATTTTAATGTAAAGGCAAATGAAACATTTAATTTTTCATTTTAATAATCATATAATGATCTGTAATGTTCTCAAAAGCAGTTTTCTAATGTTTAACATGATTTAGAAATCTAATTTCTTCAAAGGTATCCCTAATACATAAAACATGTTGAAGTAGCAAACATGATAGAAGCATGTGCTATCCTGACCAAATATTATATCACAGTAAATGCAACGCAATATTCCATTACTGCTTAAATCATAAATTATTGAAACCAGAACATTCCCTACAAGAACAATTATTACCCTAGTGATCCCCCTCACAATTTACACATATTATTTAATTTGAGACATTGCACATGAGAATTATAATAATTTTAATCAGAAATACACAATAATTAAATAAGTGTTATTCAAAACTTATTTGGTTTTTGCAGACAAGCAGGCGGTCAAATATAATGCAATTATACATCAAACCCAATTTGCCATTTGGTATTTGCATTATAGCGATGAAATGCGAACAATCAAAATTTCACATCTTTTTTTCGAACTACGGAATCAATTTAAAAAAAAGAATTAAAACTGTGCTGGATACGATTATTGGAAAAAACACTATTTGGGTAGGTACTACATAATATATAATAAAATATAGACAAAGTACAAACCAAAAAGTGTGGATTTACCAATGCTAAATTCAATATGTATTCACTCCAAGCAGACAGGGATTAAAAAGCATGCAGAAAAAGATCAAATTACAACTCTGTATGTTTTGTACCAATTATTTCATAAGTACATTATAACATAATTATAAAAGGCAAGAGAAACCCCTATCTACTAATTGGTACAATGAAAAAACTCACTATTAGTGTATTATTCAATACAGATCCTAGTTGTGTGTAATATGGAAAAACCTCGCAGCGGTTATTTGGATGCAATTGTAAAAACATGTCGAGTGTCTGGAAGGAAGCATCACCAGGATACATCTGTTCTTGTTATTCATTCATTTGACTATTTATTTTAAAAATATTCTAAAAATATGTGTTACTTTCACCATTAGCATTTTCATATCACGTGAATCTATCTTAAAATGTCACGAATTACAACTTTAAAACATGTTTCCCAACAGCCCATCAAGTGAGAAAAGTAAAAACCGATTTGATAATAAGGTATGTGGCGAAGATATGAATACAATAGATTATGATAAGCTTTTAAATGAATTTGAATAAGTGTCGTGAACTAATTGTAAGCACCACTCGATGGGCCCGTTGGGGGCATGTTTAACTACAACTCAAGGAATTGAGGGTTCAATATCGACCACATTTACTTACCTCCGTCGCGCAACCGACACCGCGGAGGCAAATCAGAATGGTATATTTGGACTAACGCTTAAAACTGATATACATACATTATATTATTTATATGAAAAACGTCATTGAATGTCAAAAAAATATCTGTAGACTGTATACTTTATCGTGTCTAGGGGGTTCAACACATTCAACGTCAATAATTATAGTCATAGCTATATCTACTATAAAGGCCGGGGAGGGCTAAAGATAAAGACATCTTGTTTGGATTTCTTGTCTTGTGAAATACTTTCCCAAACAAAGTGTGTGTAAATGCCTTTTATTCAATTCCTTCACAAATAGATTGCTATTTAAAAGCTTTGGATATTTCCTATAAATCTGTGAAGTTCAGGACATTGGCATATGAATCTGTACAGTAATATTAGCAAATTAATTGGAGGAGCAGTGTAGCTTGTGTTGTTTGTAAATATTGTGAGTGCTAAATGAGGAATCATCACCTTTCTAGTTTGTGGCAAAGGAACTTATCGCGGAACACCTTGGTCTGCCTTCAGCCAAACGACTGAACCATCTTCCTCTATCACTGGAATTGATGATTTAACTAAATGTTGTATATTTGTTTACACTACTTAAATTGTGTCTAAGTCATTTTATTATGAAATTACCAAAGAAACAAAGGATAGAGCGTACCCGGCACCGCAGCGGTGTGCGGCGCGGAAATATTTTACAGGTATACATACTTATTTGTTCATAATATTTTATTTATTATAAATATTATTATTTACTTACAACATAATAACCACTTGCCTAAGGGATATTATACAGACATATTTGTAGTACATGAATATAAGAAGTCAAGTTCTACCCGGCGAGAGTCACAGGCACGGATGTACACGGCCATGAATGGCACACGGCCTCTCACCAGGCAGCCCTGGAGCTGTGGGGTCAGAAGGGTGGGAATGAGGACTTGGCCCAACTTCTCCAATATACATATAATATAAAACCTCAAAGTCATCTATTCGAATTAGTATTTTTAAACATCTCAAGTTGATGGTCACAAAGTAGTGGTTAGGATATATTCAACAGTTATATGTTAACAACGCCTTAATGCCTATTAACTTAAACTTAGATCGCTAATTATCATCAATTTATAATATATACGGATAAACATATATTGAACCAAAACTTAAATAATATTTCAAATTTTCAAATCATTTATACAATATTATTTTATTTAATGAGATGCGTTTGATAGATTACTATACAAAATGTATAACAATGTTGTGTGTAATTTAGCAGTAATAAACTCAGTCATTTGCACTTTTATTACTTTAGTAAACAACGGATATCTTATAATGTAGTACACACATCTTGCAATCAATCCATTCTTATATTCTTCTAGCTCCCAACTCGTCAAATCAGTGAAAATCTTGGTCAACTGTTTATATAATAAACTAAGACATGCCATAATTACATTCATTTGATGAATGCAGCGAGCCAATACGGGAGGCATATTAAAAGAACAATAAAGCGACTAACATTGTTTATTCATAAATTATGCACAATTTAAACTAATAAAACTTTACAACTCAAATAGAAATTTCATAGACAAAGCGGGGCCAAAGTTTTGGGAAAACTAATGCGGTGGTAAATGTGAATTAATTCTGTAAATTTAGGTTATGTTCAAATTTTTAACATAAAAGTTGATAACCCAAGATCACCCAAAAATCAAATATTTGAGTGAAATTCTGATAATTCCATTTTTAAAGATTGGCAACAATGACAAAGAGCTAAAATATTTACAGAGGGTTAATTTGTAATTTCAGATACTTAATTCTCAATAGAAAAAAAGCTGTTTTTACGATTTCAAAAAAATCAAATGAAAACTGAAAGTGAGAATTTCAATATTGATTTGAAATTTTCACTAATAAATTAATACATTACATATAAGTATAACTCAGGAAAGCAAAATTAGAAAAAAAAATTAATAATGTACAGAAAAATACATTTTATTTTCAAATTAAACAAATTGTACATCATACCCTAATATTGTACAGTGTCCTTTGGAACAGATGTGACAAATAAATGCTCTCTATTCTAGAGTAATATGTTTAGCAGATTGCACGCATTTAAAATCCTAGAGTTTAAAAGAATAAATATTTTAGCCTAGATAAAAATGGGAGCATTATTGCACAGTAGTTTTGACCTCAATCACTTTTTCGAAAATCATATTAATTACTATGCGTAATTTTTGTATTACTCAAGATGACAAAAAAGCTAATAAAATGAATACCAATGATGAATTTTAACACATTCAAAAAAAGTTTTAAAAAATAGGTCAATTTTTTTTTTATAGTCGCAATTATATTTTAATTCTTTATTAAAAAAAAATTTAAGTCTGAATGAAGCTTTTGAAGATGTTGCGTCCCATGATGACAGGACATGTTTCAGAAGATATTATATATTATGACAAATAAGATCAGAACATTGGTAATTTGGAATGACACATTTTAGCATTAAATGAAGCAAGTTGTTGTGGAAATCTACTAAAGAAAATTTAAAATAAAACTAATAAAATATTTAAAGAGAACTTTAAATTTATCAAAAATGTATATTTTTTATGTATGACTGGCGTCAAAATAAATCATTGATAACAGTTCGTCAGGTTGAATGGAAACCATTAATAATTGTCGTTGAAAGAAAAATAAGATAAAATGAAAAAGCATTTGCAAAGCACATAAAAAAGATATAGAAAAAAAATATTGAGATAAATATATCTAGTCAAATTTAAAGATAATTTCAAATATGATGGTGAGGAAATGTAGTACTTGCAACACAATATGTCCTATTTTAGAATACTTATAATAAAACTAATCTATTCAATTAAAATCCAGAATTGCCTTGCCGTTAATTAATCATGAAGGAAAACATTCTTAGAATGTTATCACCAAAAGAAATGTTCATAGTCATATTCAAGAAACAACATTGTCTTTCAACCACTTTTGTCAAAAACATATCACAACAATACACAGGCGGATAGAAACCACTACACTGCTGGCGGCCAGTCTTTCGGCCACGGTCACACGCTAATCATTTCCAGATTCCTCACAAATTGCTTCCCCAATAAGTAGTTCAAGATATGTAGAAAATAAATCAAAACAAAGTCAAATCAACTGTTTATTATTTCAGAGTCGATAATCAAACTGGTTTGGTTTTCAAACTACCAGTCGATGGTTTTCAAGCTGGTGGAAAATTCTTAAACTGGCAATCTGATATACCGAAGATCGACTATCGTCAAACTGACAGCTTGCCACAAACTGTATTGCTCAAACTGACAATTTATTTCTCAAACTGTCAGTTTATGGATCAAAATGGCAGTCTATTGCTCAAAACGGCAGTTTATCGGTCAAACTGACGATTAAGTGGTGCGGAACTGCCAGGTGACTGCTGCGTGTGGGGGGTTAATTCAGTAGTCGTTATTGTCGTGGCGATGGTAGCGGACGCGCTTGTTGCCACTGCTGGGTGGCGAGGAGGGCGGCACCTCGATGATGAGGTCTCCGGGTGCCCCGCCGCTCTCCTCGCCGCAGCTGTCCTCACCCGAGTAGCGCCGCTTCATGCCGCCATCGCTGGTCACGTACGTGCCACTGAAAAGAAAGAAAAACATTCCAAATTAACTAATGGTGTAATGGTCCCATGATCACATACATCAAACAGTTTGCCCCAAGTCATAAAAATCAATAATGTTAATAGTGATCAAAAAATATCAGACTACAGAAAATCACTCAAGGTACAGTGTTTGTACCAGTCCTATTTAGAGCTTGGCAAAATAAAGAATGCACATGGCCCTTAATGTACTGTGCAGCTCTGCCAAAGTTATTTGGAATGTTTCGGAAATCCAGAATGGTGATTTTTTTCAGAGTGTGACCATCAAACACAATCTTTTTCCCAGACTCTACCATATAAATATTATGCAAACAACACTTTATTTCAACCATTACATGGTCAAATTACTAATTCATATTACGCTGACGATACAGTCCTAAAATTTATTGAAAAAAACTTGGGAACATGTAAATCTAAGATGATTGTATATAGTTCGATATCATGACGGCAATAGTGCACTGATGCACAACTATTTTAACTGTAGGAACAATTAGTGATCAATTTACAATTGTGTTAAATTAAATACAACACAATAAGGTTGGTATAGCCACTGAAGCACTAGGCGCCCACAAAGATTTCAAAAATAATTAGAATATATTTGAAGCTTCCTGCGGCCCATTACGTTGATCAGTTGCAAGCTGACATAATGCCTTCACCGTTAATTAATTCATTTAATGGCAATAATCTGTTTCCAATGAAGTTTTACATTATACATAATGTCAATAATCAGTTTTTTTTATGGCGGTCGCAGTTACCATCATCAGATTATTATTACATATCTGCCCTGATGATGGACACTGCAATGCTGTCTGAAACGTTGGCTAAAGAAGGAGATGGCGCAACACGGCATAATACCCCAAAAACAAATAACTATAAAATAAGTATATTAATTATAAAATTTTCTAAGCAAAAATTGTCGTGTTGAGTTATAATATACAGGGTGTCCGGTGGTGAAGTACACAAACTTTGGGAGGAAATTTAAAAAACATAATTTCTTTCGAAATTCCATCACTTTTTCCACATAAAAATATATTTTTCCATTTAACTCTTTGCACGCGGCCGTATCAACTGTTGTTACGGCAAAAAGTCTATACTCACACGCGGCTGTATCAACAGTTGATACGGAAACTTTGACGGCCGATATTCCAGCGCTCTTTCGTCATAAATGTATTTCTTGCTTACTTGGACATTCGTAGAACTATCACGATGCTGACATCTACAAGAATTTCTCAAAAATAAAATTGTATTTCATAAAAAAAGATCGATAATCAAGTGCGCCTCTTCGCACCTTTTAGTCCTTTAGTTTACATTTTTGTCAACGGATGGCGTTAGTACTAGTATGTCATTCACAACTTTTCATAACTAAAAATGATAAGCGATCATGGTGTCCCACTTGTGTCTATCAACGCAGTGGCCTAAGTACACACACGCCGAGTAAATGGCGGGACCACATCCAAAAGATACGGTACGTCTTTGTATGAAATTTTATGTTTTATTTTTATAAACATCTAAGAGTGTTGACACACGAGGATTTATTTTTCATATTGTGGAGAATAATCTGTTCTGTCTATATAGTCCAATAAATCATACTAAAATGCTTTAATTTGACATTTAATTGCGTGCATAGGTATTTGAAAATATGTACCGCGTACGGGTATAGATAAAACGGAGCAAATTAACGCGTTCAAAAGGTTAAGAATATTTATTTATCCATACAAATATTTCAACTTTTTAACCTGAAAACTACCTTAATTTTTTTTTGTTAATGTCTTGGTACTCCGGTGGTTACATAGGTGATCATTAGGTATATGGACTCACCCGTATCCATATGGCGAGTGTGGTGCCTGTATGATGACGTTGGTGGGCGGAGACATGGAGTGCTCCTCCTTGATGGACACCAGGCTGCTGCCTCCTGACCCCACCACATATTTTTCTGAAAAACAAAGCCAACACACATATAAGCATGTTCCCAACAGGACAGACAATGAGAACCAAATATTTTCAGCATTCTGACAAAATACACATCTTGGACAAAAATGTGCTAATCAGATGAATATACATTTTTTGCTTCGACATTGTTTTTTTTTCTTCTTTTGACATTGGCCACATAAGATTGGGTAGTCTATAATAATACAGTAGAACCTAGTTAATTCGAAATCCACGGGACATCAAAAATCAAATTAACGAATTCCCGCGTAATTCGAAATTTTATGAAAAAATAAAAATAAAAAAATACACCGAAAATCGATTTTCTCGGCCGCCTCTACAAATCCGGGTGGTATTTTAGTTGTAAATTCGTATTAATACCAATTATTTCTTTATTTTCGCGGCCGATTACCGTAGCGGCGGTCCCTTTTAAATTCATATATTCGCAATAAATTCGTAAAAATGCTATATATTTACGCGTAAATCGAGATTTCGCTGCCGATTTCGGTCGCGGCCTGCCCTTTAAATTGAGATATTCGTAAAAAATACGATATATTTCGGCGTAAATCGAGAATGCGCGCCCGACCCTTTAAATTCAGATATTTGATGTAAATTCGTAAAACTATGATGTATTTTCGCGTAAATCGAATTTTATTAATTAATAATTAATAGGCAGTTTTCGTGGCGGCTGGCCTTTTAAGTTCAGATATTTGAAGTAAATTTGTAAAAATACGGCGTGAATCGAAATTTTTCGCGGCGGGCCCTTTAAAATTCAGATATTCGAAATAAATTCGTAAAAATACGATGTATTTACGCGTAAATCGAAATTTCGCAGCCGATTTCCGTCGCAGCGGGCCATTTAAATTCAAATATTCTAAATAAATTCGTAAATATACAATGCATTTAAGCGTAAATCGAAATTTCGCGGCCGAGTTTCATCGCGGCCGACTCTTTAAATTCAGATATTTGGTGTAAACTCGTAAAACTACGACATATATCCGCGTAAAACGTTTTTTCTCTTCCCTTCAAACTCGGATATTCGAAATTAATTTGAAAAAGTACGACATTCCAGTGTAAATCGATTCAGATTTACAAAATAATAATACTAATTAGGACGATGTATAACCACGTAAAAATAAATTTTTCAGCGTTTTACCGCCACGGCTGACTTTTAGATTCAGATTTACGAAATATTATGATTTATTTTGGCAAAAATCAAATTTTTTCGAATTACATGAACAAATTTTCGTGCGCAGACAAAAATAAATTTCGAATTACGAATTAACGAATTTCGAATTAAAAAAATTGGTGATGTTTCCTTCTTCTGCAGCATAGAATTCTTTAAGTCCTAAGGCAAGAGTTGGAGTAGCAGACTATCCCTACTGTTTCAGTTGAATGTTAGATCGATTTATAAATACTGGGATACTTTGAATGTCTACTTAAATACTTGTTGGAAGCATATTCATGTGTTAATGTTATGTGAAACGGCTATAACACCGAATCTTGTCTGTCTGTATATTATTCCTGGATTTAATTGTTACAACTATTGCCGAACTAAAAAATCTGGAGGAGGTATATTGCTATATGTTCGAAATGAATTCACATTTCAACAGAAAACAATAGAAACAAATCATTTTGAATGTGTGCTTGGCTCTATGACACTTCCAAACAAGAGTATTTTAAACATCATAGCAATATACCGCCCCCCCAACTCTAGCCAACCACAATTTCTTAATGAAATATCTGCCATTCTGCATACTATAAGCCCCAAAGAAAATGTTTTACTTATAGGAGATATTAATCTAGACTTGTTAAATTGTCAAAACCCTATTATTATGGCATATGAAAATATAATGTCGGATAATTATTTAATCAAATGTATTTGTGACGTAACTAGAGAAGCAGTTTTAGCAGGAAAAGTTACTCGTACTTGTTTAGACCACATATTTGTCCGATTTAACAGTGGATGTAAACAAAGCGATTCTCTTTCCTCATGTGTATGTAATAATATTACTATAGCGGATCACTTTTTAACTGCAGTTAATATTAAATATAGTGCAAGGAAAGAAGCCCCAGAACACGGGGAAAGAATTTCGTTTTTATCGCAAAACAAAATCGACAAAAACATTCATAATTTTAAGTGGCACTCCTTGCTTGAGGAACAAGATTGCAATATACTATATAGTAAAATTAAAAACAACTTTAAGAATTTGTATGAACAGAGTAAAATCGTTATGAATTATAAACCCAAAAAAAGACCTCTGTCAATAAAACCTTGGATAACTTCTAATATCTTAGAAAACATAAAAAAAAAAGATTCATTGTACAGAAGGTGGAAGAATTTTCCTAGCAATCAATTCTTTGAATTGGAATATAAAACTTTCAGAAATAAGGTTACAAAAGAAATTATTAAATGTAAGTCTACCTTTTTTAACAATAAATTCAAAAATTATTTTGGAAATACAAAAAAAACTTGGGATGAAATAAATAAATTATTAGGACGCAAGTCCAAAAGTAGTTGTGACGAAATAATCTCGAAATATATGTTAAATACGAATAATGAAGAAACCGTAGCAGATAAGTTTGTTGAATATTTTACCAATAGTGTTAGCTCTATGATACATAAATGTGATTATTTAGCATCGACCGTCAGGCCGAATGAAGTGCAACATAGTATGTACCTACCCAGAGCTACCTGCCAAGAAATCAATATTATTGTTAGCAAATTAAACAATTCAAAGTCACCGGGGATTGACAACATTCGAATGTTTGACATTAAGACACATATTAATATTTTAGGGCCTGTTATAACACACTTTATCAATTTAATTTTATCGCAAGCAGTAATACCAGATGAACTAAAAAGTAGCATCATTAGGCCAATTTACAAAGGGGGCAAACATACAGATATTCAAAATTATAGGCCAATAAGCATATTGCCAGCCCTAGAAAAAATACTTGAAAAATACATTTCCATAAAACTTAATAAATATCTAGAATCTTTCTCTTTGTTGGATCCCAACCAATATGGATTTCAAAAGAAAAAAAGTACGGAAATGCTGCTTCAGGAATTTTCAAATCACATAAATTATGAATTAAATCTAAAAAAACAAGTTTTGGTTTTATTCATAGATAACTCTAAGGCATTTGATACCATTGATACAAATAAACTATTAGAAACACTGGAGGCAATAGGAATTAGAGGAAAGCTGCTAGTTTTATTAAAAAATTTACTAACTGATCGACAAATAAGAGTAAAAATTCTTAAAAAATTTAGCAAAAGAAAATATATCTCAACAGGTGTTGCACAGGGGTCAATTCTAGGGCCAACCCTTTATATTATTTATGTCTCAATTATGAGAAAATTGTTTTCATTTGCTAAACATTTTGTATATGCAGACGATACGGCGCTCGTAATATCGCACGAAGATCTGGTTACTGCAATGAACCTTATGCAACATGATTTTATTGCCCTACTGAAATGGTCGCATGATGCAGGCCTCTTTATAAACGCCAAAAAAACTAAAATTATGCACATCAGATCTCCACACGCCAGATGTAATGTAATTCCTTCATTATATACACACACATTTGACTGCATACATAAAAATGTTGCACAGCCCTGTTCATGTGAAACCATTGATTTTGTCAAAAGTTATGTATATTTGGGTGTTACTATTGACTGCTACATGAAATGGGATGTACAAATTGCTAATGTTTGTAAACGTCTACGAGCTATTGTGGGTAGGATTTATAAAATAAAATATTTCGTGCCTATAAGTACTTTAAAGTTAATCTACTTATCTCTGGCTGAATCCACTATACGTTATGGAATTACTTCTTGGGGACATTCTTGTAAAACTAATATAAGCTATATACAAACATTACAAAACTCCATTATAAAATTGTTAATCCATAAATATGACAATCAACACAGAAGTAACATTAAATTAATATACAAGTCTCTGAATATTTTACCTGTCAGAGGATTATTGTTTTATAATATTGTAAGTCAACATGTTATATTGTCTGATTCATTGTATAGGGAAAGAGTTTGCCATAAACATAACACAAGATTCACTCAAAATGAAGGACTGGTAGTTCCGAAATGTACTAATAAATATGGTGAAAGAACTTTAAACTATATAGTACCCAAAATGTTTAACTTATTACCAATGACAATTAAAAATAATAACATGTATACTGCTAATGTTAAATATAATCTAAGGAAATGGTTATTGGATAATAATGATCTATACTGATGCCCCTGAAATGGAATTCATATTCTTAGAAAATGGAAAAACAATTATTTTGTAATACCTGACTACCTACCTCTATTTATGAAACTATTGATGTACTTGTTGATAATACTAATTTGTTCATACATTTATTTTTACTTGCTTATTTTATAAGGCTTTTATGTTTTATGTTGATAATACTAATTTGTTCATACATTTATTTTTACTTGCTTATTATATAAGGCTTTTATGCTGCTATTTAAACTTTTCTGCAATGTAACCAATTTATGTAATTATGTACCGTTCAAATTGTATCTTATGAATGTATAAATGTTGTCTCTATGTCCCTGCTGACAAACTACATAAGTAGTTTAGCGGGTTTAAATGTGAATAAATAAAAAAAATGATAGTTCGAATTGTACCTTCTCTCTCGCCACCAGCCCCATTGGTGACCACGGTGATGTGTTGACCAGGCAGCATGAGGTGACGCTGTCCCTCCACCAGAGACTGCTGCTGGCTCATCAGACCTCCGGAGCTCATGTAGGACATGCCGCCATGACCTAGAAACAACAACACAATCATTTCACCAATTGGTATAAAGACTGATGATCTGTATGAATTGCTCTAGGAAGCTAGTCATGTACAATTCACTATTCCGTAAAGAGTGATTTTGATCAACCCAAAAGAGACCATCATCACAGAGTAAGCTAATAAGGTATGTTTCATTGCAGAATATAGAACTATGGGATCCCTATGGCGTGAGGCTGTAAGGAGAGAGGAAAGGGATGATTGGGTACAGCTGGCTATTTAGATGTGATCGCAAAATAAAGCTAATTATGAGTTAATTGGGATAACACTTTTTTTTTTTAATAAAGCGGAGATAGTTTACGGATAGTTCCTTCTATTTCACCTCATTCCTTTAACAGTCCCTTTAATAAAGTTCATCAGTGTTTTCATTGGATATTTGGTTGTCTGCTGGTTCCACAATGTGTCTTCCCAGGTATCTGAGCCTTGTTCCCATCATTGGCACCATAGGTAAATTGGAGTCTCTTCCTCCTCTTCACTGCATTTCCTGCATCTATTGGTGTTATCCACTCCCAACAGCTGCAAGTGTCTCATTAGTATTCCTACCATTTCCCTCAGTTGCTCGGCACGTCTAGGATCTGATCCGTTTACGAGTACCTTGAATCATCTTGTTCCAGCGGCGCTCTCCTGTCGGTTTATATAGAGATGCTAATATTTTTCAGTCATTCAATAGTAAAGCAAATGGCATTGTACAGCATCGATGCGCCCAAGAGGAACTGGTAGTGGACATTTATCACCAATGTTTTGTGTCTTTGAACTTGTCCACATTCACACAATGAATAAGACTAAGGCTCCATTTAAGCATCAAGCATATGATGAGATACTGAGCTGTAATAAGTGGAATTTGATAGCAGAAATATAACCCAGAAGTAGCTTTATTCAGTCAATAATTTCTTCTGCAATCAGTCTTCCTAACAACATCAAAGCAAATACTGTAACGTTTAAATCAGATGCAAAGCTATTCATAAGGTTTAAACTTAGAAATAATGACCTGGTGATCCGGGGGCACTCTGCGGATGAGCACCGTGGCGCACATGTACACTGGAGGAGCCCCCGTCATGGTCCTGCTGGTAGGGTTCCGGTGAGGGCTCCCGGGACAACTCCTCAGGGGTCACCAGGCCCGACATGCCCACGTGGGACGGTGAAGCGGGAGCACTTCTGGAATAAGCATGATGAGACACTTTAGGATCAAAAACGGCAATAAGCTTCTTTACTCCATCTCCACAAATAATTTTTTAGTTTGATTTCTACCTACCTACTTATAGGTACTCTAGTAAAATATTAATCATAAATAAATTTTTAAAACTACCACATAAGTTTTTATTTTCATAAGCATAATTAAAAAAAATAGATCGATAAACAATGTTCACATATTTACTGTAAGTAAATAGGTACCTAATATATTTTAAACTTGAAAGGGTTACACACTTATAGCATTGGTGACTGGGTAAAGACAAGGAATTCTCACACATACAAAAAACTCAATCGTACCGAGAATGTACCGGAACTAACATGGTTTACGCACTTTAAAGGATCATCTTTTATGTGTTTTAACAATATGGCTGTCAGAAGTACACTAACCTGTCATAATTTTCATATTTACAGAATTTTTGTAAAGCTTAATGCATTTTTAACTATATTAGATTATCACATTTCTTAAAGTGAGTCCTTTTTGACACAATTCTGACATTTTGATGCCATTTTTCAAAGATTTAGATGGTCATGCACCAAGCATATAGTATCGCTTCCAACGCCGAGGACTTTACTCCCGGAATGACAAATAGCAATGAAATGTGTTGAAATTTGGTACCAAATAAAGTAAGTATTAATTGAATTATTTATAACAGATATCATGATGATATAAAGAGAATGTAATTCCAAAGATGTGTGTATCATCTACATATTTAAAATTAAAAATATTTTCTAAAATCATTATTAATGAGATATACTATTGATCATAGTTGTAAATTTGGGTTTTATTGTGCATCAATGTTTTATTTTATTTAAATTAATTATGACAAAAAATCGGGAGAGAAAAATAACAGTTCTATTCGATTTACAATTTATTTTATCATTAATACATTTATCTTTTTGATGTTATGTGAAGTTTGGAAATTTTCATTTAGGTTAATTTTTATTTTTACAAAAAAAAATTCTTCAGAGAAAATTGAAAATTTTGGCACGGAAAGTCGGTTCGGGAAATTAAAAAAAAAAACATAACATAAAAATAAATATTTTTGAAATTGTGCGAAGTTTGGGAATTTCCAATGTTGTAATTTTTTTACTTTTCTGAAAAAATTCTTTCGGGAAAGTTGGAAAAAGTTTGCTTGGAAAATTAGTCAGAAAATGGGTCAGAAATTCTTATTCTAACCTTTTTAATTTTGCTATCTGAAGTTTGAAATTCCTTCTAGCTAACTTCCTGGAAAGTTGGAAAAAATTTCTCAGGAAAATAACAGAGGGTGCCACTCCCGTTTAAAACAATCCTAAACAGTACAGTTATTAGGGTAATAATAGCAGATAAAAAGATAAATTATCCGGTAAAAAGAGAAATATCGCAAAAAAAATTAAAACACAATTTTTATCAATATTTGAATAAACTCTTCAAGGTAATTTGCACGCAACTCTGAAAATTCTCACCAGACAGTTGGGGATATTTTGGCTTTTTCCTACTCCGACATCCAACAGGTTAAGGAGTTACGCTCCTTGACTACGAATCCGGAGGTCATGGATTAAAATCCCGGCATGCGCAAGTTCATTTTTATTTGATTAATTTTTTTTATTTCCAATTTATCAATTTAAAATAATATGTAGTATATTTGCGGCACGTTCCTCTGGATGATTGATACATTCAGTACGGCCCTGGTGAAAGACCACATTCAGAAGCGAAACGTTGCTTGAAATGGATTTAGCAGGGTTTGGTGACCAAATCTGAAAAGCCAGGTACTCCCCACCATCCACTTCCTCATCTCCTTTCCATCCCCAATAGCTTCTTCAGCCTCACTACATTACCCAATTGGATATTTACTATTTACAAACTATGAATACTATTAAAAATGTGTGGAAGACGTAAAGTTTACTTTTCAGATTCTTCTTTGCATGAAAAACATCACTTTAATATATTCATTAATAATTAATTGATTTTAAAAACAATCTAAAACCGCACATTCGGATACGGTTCCAATTGGCTATAATGACAGAAAACTACACTGTCTTGTAAGACAGCTGACACCAACTTCACAGATCGGGACATCAATGACGTCGAATTCACAAATAAAAACGAACATGTCATTTTGGCCGCTAATCAAAAATGGCACATTTTAAATTGTTTGACGAAGTTTATCGGTCAACATAAGAATACCTTCATTATAGTAATTTTTTATGAATAAAAAAAAATGAAAATACCCTATTGGGGATGCCAGTCTCACTGGCTCCAGCTGGTTAGGACTCAACCGAGCTCCCAGGGACATGACTTGACATCAGATTATATGTGTTTGCGGAGAACAAATAACATGATAGTTAGTTTAATTAAATTTAAGGTAAAGCTAGTATAATACATATGACTGAGTTGGAAGGGACTATCCAAATGAACTAACCGTGAGCTCAACCCAAAGGGCGCCCGGAAGCATGGCACCCCGCGCTGCCGCCTCCGACGGAAGGCTTGCTCGATGAGCTTAGCTTCGCTTTGCGGGTCGATGCGCCAGAAGCTGCCCTTGCCCGGCTCCTCCTGGCTCCGGGGCACCTTGATAAAGTACCTGCAATCAGAAACCATTGGAACACATTGTAGTTGGCACGCCCCAGCATACTACATTATTGTACATTTTTCCTTCATAAATTTTTGACAGCTCTCTGCAAAGTTTTGTTAATTCTTAGCAGCTCTCGCCGAAGCTGGCAGTTCTTTTCAGGTTGTCAGCCCACCTCATCACCAAGGACACAATGGACACAGGTCCTGAAGAGCCAAAAAAATAATGAAAACAACACACAAACATCAAACATCAAACAGCAAAGTACAGCAAGACAAGGCAATGTTTGTCATGCACGGAGAACTGTAGTTACAATTATTACTGAACAAGGTTAGGACCCTCGAGAGTTAACCTTAACTTGGCCTTAATCCCTAGAGCCTCGTGAGAAAGTCAAAATGCAGATTGCACGAAAAATATTCTCGCATTGTCATAGTTTCCAGATGAATGTATTTCAAAATAAAATACTATTTAATAATGAAGCACATAAGAGACTCTTTAAAATTTTGGCATTACAAATGGACATATGCAATTAAAAATATTATAATTTTGCAAACATAGATGAAGTTTTCAAAGTCGCTTACCGATGGTTTTTATTATGTAAACTGTAATATCCACTTTAAACAAAACTAAAAAACATATTTAATTAGATAAGTTGTTGTCACATTTTTTCCATTTTTTTATAAAAATATTTACTAAAAATTTTGCAAACCTTCCAGAAATATTTTTCTAATACTAAATGTTGTTTTGTAGAATTAATTAAAAATTTTCAGGAGCATCTATCGTAAAATTTTAAATGAGAGCACAAAGAGGTGTGATCTCTCATTCTAAAACTGTTTAAATCATACATCTCACCGCAATACAATATGAGATAGCCTGACTTTTATGAGTCCATGTCAGGCTGGGAGAAGTATCTCCCAAAAGACTCCACGGGTAATTGACGTCTGGGAGAAATATCTCCCAAAATTGCTCCAGGGGTTAAGATAGAAGTGAAGTATGTGTACCTGTTCAGACTGAGGTTGTGCCTGATGGAGTTCTGCCAGCCCTTGTCGGCTGTCCGGTAATAGGGGTAGTGTTTGGTGATGTAGGAGTAGATGCCACTAAGCGTCAGCTGCTTGTCGGGCGCCGAAGCGATGGCCTGCACGATAAGCTGCGCGTAGCTGTAGGGCGGCTTGGCTTCGTCACGTGCGCCGCTGCCCCCACTGCCCGCACCTGAGTCTGGACCTGAAGATGCCTGCAATCAAAATGGAGAAACATGAGCAACAAGAAGAGATAACCTCTTCCTTCATCTGCCTTAAGGTTGTTTCTGCTGGGGTGTCAATTTGGAGACGATCCCCATTAGCACTGATGGGTAGTAAAGGATTAAAGATTAATTTTCCAGAAGAAGAATATGATATACAAGAACGACAGACAACACAAATCGGCCAAAACTTAGAGTAGCCTATTACAAACCCCATTGCAATTACATGCTTATAAATAATAATAACAAAGGTCTTTATTCCATACAATCATGAATCCATTTATGATTATCCATTTATATTATCCATTTTTATCTATTTATATTCCAATTTATGTACATATATTATATAAACATGAGTGTCTGTGGAGTGCGGACGACTGCATGGCAGACACCGTGCAGGCAATGTGGATTTGTTTATACAAATCTACAGTTTTATTTCGATATTGATGAAATTTTGCACACTTGACCTTCAAAACGAGGAAGGTCACTTTCTACATCAGATTTTGTAAAACACGGCCAACACTGGGGACTTCAGCTAGTTTCTAAAACATATATTATAATTTTAATACATTCTAACAGTGTGATAAACAGGTCTCAGAACAGTCAGTGAGACTATGGTATCCCCAATTGGGGTATGTCTGAAGGTATTGGGGAGGAAAGGAGAGTGGGAAGAGGTAGGTGGGGGAGTACCTCACTATTCAGATCCGGTCACCAAACATGGCTAAAGCCATTTCAAGCAACGTTTCAATTCTGAATGGTGGTCTTACACCAGGACGACACTGAGAGAATCTTCTACTCCGGAAAGTTCCGCAAGTATACTATGTATTATTTTAAATGTATAAATTGTTAAATCCATCAAATAAAACTTACGCAGGGATTTGAGCCTGCGACCTTTGTATTGCTAGTCGAGAACCTTTCCCCTCGACCACGGAGGCTGCCAAGATAATGTCAAAGGCATACTGTTGATAGATACATTGTTACCTCTCTCTCATTTCCCCTTAAGTGATGCATTTACCACAAATCAAGACAACAGACCAAACTATCTCATTGAATTGTTTATTGTTGATTGAAATTTCAAACAAATAATTTGGTTGGAAGGATAAGAGTAGATGAATGTTACCGCAGATCCATTGGAAGGTCGTGTTAAGTCCTTGTCCCTTGACAGGTTGTAGGAGGCCAGGCCCAGGTCTGCGTGCAGTCCGCCTCTCCGGTGGCTCCCTCCTCGGGGGCTTGTGGGGCAACTGTTAGCAGCGCTTATCGTGCCTGGAATCATACATACACACGGATAAGTAAGTCTACTTCTCATATTGACTCAGATTTATCCGTTAGCAGCAGATTTGCATCAACACAAATGCATCAGGTGGGTTCAATTCCTCAGAAGTCCTCCATCATTGCACAATCAACATTTTCAACTTATAATGATGGTAGTAGGAGTTTTACAAATATCGTTCAATTTTCATATTCGGCAATGTTTGACCTTCAAAAAAATTAATTTGGTGGGGAGATGGAGGATACAGGGAGGATTCTGATTCTGAAATTTTGCAAAACGGGGAGAGGAGATTGTAAACATCTTCGACCCCTCCTGTGAAATTATTTATGAATACACGGTTAACTCAACACATACAATGGGCGTATTAGTGTACATATCAAAGATGTACAGTAAGATAATAA
Source organism: Hesperophylax consimilis (assembly GCF_061612785.1). Classification (NCBI taxonomy): domain Eukaryota; kingdom Metazoa; phylum Arthropoda; class Insecta; order Trichoptera; family Limnephilidae; genus Hesperophylax; species Hesperophylax consimilis. The sequence continues at coordinate 25,816,282 of NC_142847.1, forward strand.
CTAACTAACCATTACGCCGTTTCTTTGCAAGAGCAGATAAGTTAATTATAATTTGACTGTCTATAGTTAGTAATAAGAACGATCATTGTAGACATATACTATATATTTGTATAGAGCCCTTGAGGTGATTTTGCACAAAAACAGCACTATAGAAATCATCCAAATATAAATATTATTATTATTATTTAGCACACACTCCTTGTGACAGAAGGGTATATATGGTCTCCTGCTGGCTCTTGACACAAAAACTAAAAATGAATAATTTATTATATGCAATGAAGAATCCTCATAGAATAACATAATGTACTGTAGGGCTTTGAAGTAAAATAAGTGTCAATACTCCACGGAAAAATAAAGTAATAATATAATATCACCCTGATTACCCCAATATATAAAAATGGCAGTAAAAATGATGTCTCGAACTATCGACCTATATCCAAATTACCGATACTAAGTAAAGTATTGGAAAAAATTCTTTACGATCAATTATATTCTACTATCTCACCCTCACTCTTAAATAATCAACACGGCTTCATGAAAAATCGCTCAACAACTTCAAATCTTGCATTTTTTACAAATTTTCTTCATGCTCAAATGGATATGCGATGCCAGGTAGATGCCATTTATACGGATTATTCTAAAGCATTTGACCGTGTTAATCATTATATTCTTTTACAAAAGTTATTAGGTCTAGGAATTCACGGTGACTTCTATAGATGGATCGCATCATACGTCAATAATCGGCACCAAATCACGGTTGTCAATGGTTTTGCATCTTGCTTAACGGAAATCATCTCAGGTGTGCCCCAGGGATCGCATCTTGGACCACTCTTATTTAATATTTATATAAATGACATTTCCGTATGCTTTAAAAATAGTTACTTTGTTTTATACGTGGATGACATGAAAATTTATAAAGCTATACAGTGTTTATCCGATTGTATGGAATTGCAAAGCGATCTTGATAATTTGTGCGTATATTGTGAATCAAATTTATTGTCCTTAAACATATCTAAGTGTCACTCGATTACATTTACTAGAAATAAAAACAAAATCATCTATCCATACAACTTGAATAACAAACCTTTACAACCTATGTTTACGTGTAAAGACCTAGGTGTTTACTTAGATAGCAAATTAATTTTTGACAAGCACATTGAACACATTATTTCTAAATCCTACAGAATGCTAGGTTTCTTATTAAGAATATGCAAAGTTTTCAAAAGTGCTAAGACTCTGAAAATTTTGTTTTGTTCATTGGTCAGAAGTCCACTGGAGTATGCTTCCACAATATGGAATCCTCAATATAAGGTATACATAGATTTAGTAGAAAGTATACAGAATAAATTTTCGAAACATTTACTCAAGAAATACAACAATACTACAAATAATATGTTAACTTTACAAAAAAGACGCACATTGTCAGACCTGTTGTTTCTACATAATCTGCTAAATGATAAAATAGATAGTCCCGAATTACTATCCGTCATTGGTTTAAATGTTCCAACGAGGCGTACCAGGCACACTACACTATTTCATATTGAAGCCAACAATACCAATGCAGCAAACAACTCAGTAATTACTCGCGCAATCACAACATACACCCATTACGAAAAATTACTACATTTAGACATCTTTCATGATTCCTTTCTAACATACAAAACTAACTTATTAAATTTCTTAGCATGACAAATTTCAAAAATATTTTCACATCATTTTTCAAAACTCCTATGTATTAACAGTCAATTACAATTCGTGAGCTTGTTATAATTCTTATTTTCAATTCATTTATTATTTTATCTATCCACACACTTCCTTCCTTTTATAACAATCTCAGGCGAAATTACGTAATGACATTTTATGGACACACGTAATAGGTACTACAACTATGTAATAACTAAAAAATTTCTAACTGTATCTTATTGTACTGTGTATGTCTTAACAAATAAATAAATAAATCACATACAAAACTATATTTCCCATTAGATGAACATAAGATTTTTTCCATCACACAGTTCATATATCGACACGCAGATCTCAAAGGCCATAAAGAATTTATTATTATTATTATTATAAAGTATCCTACCGATATATCGGTATAACACGTCTAAATTAAAGGGTTAAGAAGTTATAATATAGACAGTTCGGAAAAGAAGGTGCTTGCTTCATACACATAGCATCCCTAAAGATGACAGAGTTACGCCTTAACGGACACCTCAGAGTCTGGCGTTTAGAGAAAATAAATAATAGAGATGTGGCTTGGAAGCGTGCCAAGCTATGACCAAATTGCACGGACTATCAAAATGACAGAGCCAATGAAAGTTATGAGTTTGATTCATAGATAGAAAGAAAGACGGGGTGCCATTGTGCGGTAGATGCGATTTGAATTATTATGGGTGGAAGATGTTGGCGACCCTTTTTAGTGCGCAGTTCCACAGTAATATAGTTCATGTCCCATCTACCATGTTTCTGTAATCTAAGCGTGCGACAGAAGAAGTAAACCTACCGTTGGGTGAAGGGTAGGGACTCTGTCCGGAGTCAGCCTCGTCCTGGGGGATATTGATGCGCAGCGGGGGCAAGGCGCGCGGCTCGTTCACCTCCCCGCCTCCCCCACTGTCCACCAGAGAGAGGAACACCAGACGGATGTTGGTGGAGGGGAACCGAAGCGTGCATCTGGAAACAAACAGAATGGTTAGGATATCTGATTGTAGTAATACACTATCTGTAGCATACTCTGTGAGATAGGGCCCTTGAACTTGGACAGTAAAGGTTACATGTATGATGTTACTTAGAGCAAATACTCTAGAATAGAGAAAATACCTCCAAATTTTCCATATAAATATATCTCTTCAGTACTATAAAATTAAATAAAAATTCAGAAAGTTCTGTCCTTAGCATGCTTAAATACGAAATTTTGTTGTAGGAGACAACCTTCATTCAAATCGGTTGTAGTCACAGCTGTTCCAATATCTCTATTCCTTAATGGGGCTGACAGATTACTCTATACGCACCATGGCTTGGCCATACAATCCCAATGGGAATGTATGGCGAGCGATATGCTGAAATAAGCCGAGCCACGAGAATATAGCGTGGTCTGTCACAAGCTTAAGGGTCATAATGTATAATCTACACATTAATTTAATTATTAATTGAAAATACACTCTTTGCAAGTTATGATAATAATAATAATAATAATAATTGGATAATTTGTAGAGCGCCGTTTTTGTGAAAAATCACCTCAAGGGCGCTGTACAATTTATTTCCTAGGATCTACATTTATAATATTGAGACATTTTCTTTTCTTTATAATATTGAGACAAATCATTTGTTTGCACATACATTTGTACAGACGCAATATGAATATATAGTTGTCTGTATAAAAACTCAATTCTTTCAAGAATACAATATTGTAACGGTGATTCAATCCAATAATAATAATATTTGGCTAATTTATATAGCGCCGTTTTCGTGAAAAATCACCTCACCTAATATTGTATATGTTTGCCTTTCTTGAAAGAATTGAGTTTTTAAATGGACAAAACCATTTATTCATATTATATATAACCATTTATTCATATTATATAAAACCATTTATTCATATTATATATAACCATTTATTCATATTATATATAATCATGTATTCATATCATATATATCAATTTATTCATATTATATATAACATGTCTTAATATTTTAAAACATAACTTGCAAAAAAGTGTATTTTGATGAAATATTTAAATTAATAATAATGTTTAACCCTTAAAAATCATTGTTATTTTTTCAGGTTCGTTTTTAGGACAGATTCAAGATAAGATCAATTTAACGATAATATCAATTGGGTGGGTGGGTAGTACTTTTGACTGGCAGACGGACGAATAGAGCTTGATACTCACCACAAAAGATTGAAGCCATTTTTATAACTTATTGTTGGTGAAAATGTCATAAGTCTAAGGGTTTATAAATTAAAGTTGCATTGTTTTCATACTAATCCATTACTGTTATTATTACAAATAATATTCAAAGCTAGATAGAACAACCCAAAAAATCTAATCAATTTTGTTATCAAACAAGTAATAAAAACATTGACTTCAACCATGTGTGCTTTATTGCCAAAATAGTACTTTTTTTGATAAAATGTAAGGTCACAATTCAACACGAAGGCTTATCACTCGTTTTATATAAGGTAAGCAAAGTAAATATTTAACTCATCATATTGAAATATTTTTGGATCATCACGATACAAAGTTCAGTTCGCATTATTGATAACAAACTGGCAAAAAAAGTGAACAAACGTAAATAAAAAATAATATAAAAAACACTTGAATAGATTATTTTTGTTGAATGAAAAGATGCATATAGTTGATACGGATGTTAAACCAGTTTCATACATTGATATGAAATATATTAGATTGGCTTATTTACGGAAAATTATTTATTAAGTCAGGGACTCCTGAGGAAGATATGGTAAGATGTGAACCAAATATTTGAGTGGGACCATGTCAAGGATCAGAATAATAGGAGGGTACTTATGGGGCAATGTATGAATGTGAATGAAGCAAAGAGTATGTGCCGAGACCAGTTGTTTCGCCGTTCATCCTCTCTGCCTACACTTGCAGGAAGTGGCGTGATATTATTTTATTTGGTTTAACGCCCAGCCAGGTTTTTACGGGGATTTTAAGAACAGAAAGAAGATCGAAAATTATACACAAAATTTTTAAAGCATGAACAACTGATAAACTGAATATGAAACAATATTAGTAAAAGTGGTGGTTAATTTGTTAGTTCCTATTCCCAAGAATACTATGTACCAGTGACCAGTTATAGCATTCTCATGGGGGGAGGGGGGGGGGGCTTAAGGGGAGTTCAACTCTGGTGAAGATGGGGGGGGGGGCAGGGAGAAAAAGGGATTGGAAAAATGAATTGAAAGCTTTTTGGGAACTCTATTTTCCACAACTCGTCATTTACATCACATTGATAAAAGAGATGGTACAAATAATATTGTTGTTATTTCCACGACCGTAATCTACTTGGAGAAAAATGTGACTGCATGACCATGTTGAAATAAAATATTAGTCATTCAGAATATATCTGTTCACGCAGGTGGCTTGTCTGAATAAATATGATGGATACGATGCGACCATATTATTTTTTCTTTATTTATTAATATTCGAGGAATTGATAATTTACATTTAATCAGTTTGTACATTAGTATTATACAGCCAAAATAAAAGCAATTATGGATTTCCTCCTTATTATTATTTTCAAAAACATGTGTTCCGACTTTCTCTTACCTTTATAACATATTCGTGATTTACTGATAGTTTGTCATGAAATTTATCAAATAATTTGTTATAGGACTTCAGTCCCGTTTTAATGAGGAAAACGAATAATTGAGACCAGATTTTTAATAAATTAACAATACATATTTCTTATCAGTAAGTTTTCTTTGTGTTAAGTACTATTATTTTTTTTCAACGCAATGCTGAGGTTGATTGAGGGGGGGGTGGGGTTTGAACCCCCTAAGTCCCCCCTTATAAACGCTATTTTTTATGTACTAAGTCATGTCATTAGCAACCGATATTCACAGTGAGTTCTCATAGAATGCTTGCAAAATTTCAAACATCCAGGCACCCAAGTTGTGCAGATTTCATGATGCCCGAGTTCCCTGTTTAAGTGCGTGTTCATTATTCGCTGCATCATCACACATATTATAAGTTAAGATTATTTTTACTGGTATCTAATAAATCTATTTCAATGGTTTTATTATACCAATGATTCAAGGCAGAAATCTTTATTATTTATGGCTTTTTCAATGCCATATGGGTGACAAAAATACAATATGGCACTTCAAATAGGAAACAATGTTAGTTACGATACGAAGTATCTACTTAAGGCGACACAATACCCTGATAACGGGGATTTGCCCCGACGCTCACATTTTAATTATTTCTGATGAGCTTATTACTAAAATCTTAAATGTTTCTAGAGGGATTCGAAGGGATGCAAGTTATTTATATTTAAGATTAATAAAAACAGGACCTTACAATTAAATATATTATGTAAAACGATAAGTACATTTTATTAAATGTAAAATGTTGTAAGATAAGCGGCAAGTACCAGATTTTATTTTTCTAGACGATGAATTAGTAACTTCCCGACGACTCCCTCACAAAAGATTAGAGATTTTATTAATGTATTCATAAGAATTAATTAAAATAAAAACACTCGCGAAAATCCAATTTCTGGCCAGATACACGAAAAACGACCGCCAGTACTTCAAAACTCTCTATTGTGCGTAGTATATTTGTGTGCGGGTTGACAAGGAGTTACTACGTATTGATTCAGACGCCGCGAAAGTTCCGGCCTGTAAGGTTGTGTCACCCGGCCGGTCGCTCCGGTCATTTCTTTTACGTATTTTTTTATTTAATCAAACGATACTTTGAAATCTATTAGTGAAATTTTCTGTTTTTTATAATTTAACTTCTTCCTCAAGTGAGTAAAGGTTTTTTTTATATAAATAATAAATATAAATATAAATAATAACCAATACAAAAGAATACATTGTTAAATGCGTAAATGTGTAGGCACTTGAGAAAAAAGGTGACACTAAAGTATTGTCGTTATGTTATTATATATCATTTCTAGCCCAAGTAGACTTTTTTACTATTAATCTTTTTTTTCACGCGACGCGGCTGTCTGTCCGGTTGTCACAACCAGCGGCACAGAATGTTATAGAGTGCCCCTTCACTAGAATCGTTTTCCTAGTTTTATTTATTTACGCCCTACTGGGCTTTTACATTAATTTCTAATTATACAGTCATGTTAGTTGTAACAATGGAATATCTAATAAATTATGGTAAAATAAAAGGAGTTTTTTTACTAAGGAGTGGTATTCTCTTATATTTCAATAAAGTGTTTGTGAAGAGTTCGTTTCATTACTAATACTCCAGGGCAATTACCGATTCGCGATCGTAATTATTCCGGTAGTCCCAATTTTTTTATATGTTTTATAAACTGGTCCCCTGATGTAAAATCTGAGTTTCCGACCTTGGCACACCTGTGCTCGCGCCGCCATTTTGAAAAAAACCGGCCGAAATCGCTCCAAAATCTAGTTTTTCCAAAATATCTCATTCCCAATGCAAATTTCGGCTAAATTAGCTAAACAATTAAAGTAGAACATAAAATTACTTACTACTTTTGTGTAAACAATTTTCTTCAATCTCTAATAGGTACCGAGGTAGAAAGTCGTAAAGGTGCGTATATTTTTGAAAAAAACAAGTTTTTTGCGCGACTAGCTTTTGTTTTTTGTAAATATCTCGTTTCCAGTACAATTTTGTGAAAAAATTATTGATACTAATTTTGTAGAAAATAAAATTTCATAAAATAAATAGGTATTTAATTTATGTGTTTTAACTCTAATATGTATCCAAGCTCTTATCCACCAAAACCAGTTAAATTACCCAACAACAAATTTTTGAAATTCGAAAGTTTTTTTCCATAAAACAAAAACTCTACATCGAAAGTTTTTCTCCATACAGACAATTAGACATATGTCACCTATAAAGTACCTAAAGTCATTCGAATATTAAAAAGAGTCATTAATATTTTAAGTTTAGATTGTTAGATCATTTGTTGTAGATAGAATTGTGCAATTATCTCCCCAAGTTACTGCACTTACTTACGTTGAAATGATTTTCAAATTTAAGGTAAAATTGAACCAATTTATAATAAATCTCTTGGCTAATATATACTTACGTTTCAGTTAAATATGGGAAAACAGAAGACAAAAGGAGTTTTATCCCGAACAAAATTACGGCACCAAGGAAAATGTTTAACGGAATGGAGAAGGTACTACTTAAATACACACATAAAAATAGATCTTTGGGATACGTTTTTTACAGAACATAATTGTACAATGTCAGCTTAAATAATTTTATATATGTAGATATATACATATATACGCAGTCGATAAACTTCTGAGCATATTGAATTTGGAATATAAGAAGTAAATTAATTTTGATTTCCGGTGACATATTTTTATTTTTACCGAAATGCATTTTTTACACCAAATAAGCTCAGGAATTGTTGGTGAAAGTTTGTCGGGCATGTCTTAATACATCTCTAAATAATTAGGGAATAGAGACAGTATAAATAATTAACAATATTTCTCATTTTAGGAAAAATTCCGCAAAACTTCATCCAGATAATATTGCAAATAATAAAGAAAATACGAGTATTGTGTTAAACACTATACCGACACTCAACATGGTAATTTTTTCACAATTTCTGTAAATATAAAGTAAATAATATTAATTTTATATGATTAAATAAGCGATCTAAAAAAATTAACAAAAACTGACATTATTTTTCAGCACGGACCAGAGATGAATGAACCTGAAAAGTTTTCACTATTTGCTGGCTCTAGTTCTTATGACACTAACGTGCATGCCGTTTCCAGCCCCTTATAGCTAGGTCTGACGCAGGCATGACGATTGTTGTCAACTGATATGTTCTCACAACAATAATTGTTGAAGAAAAATAAAATTAAGGAATGAAATTTAAAACACTTTACCTCTGTTTCAATTTTTGGCCTGGTTTTGGTGGATTAGAGCTTGGATACGTATTAGAATTAAAACACATAAATTATATACCTATTTATTTTATGAAATTTTATTTTCTACAAAATTAGTATCAATAATTTTTACACAAAATTGTACTGGAAACGAGATATTTACAAAAAATCAAAGCTAGTCGCGCAAAAAACTTGTTTTTTTCAAAAATATACGCACCTTTACGACTTTCTACCTCGGTACCTATTAGAGATTGAAGAAAATTGTTTTCACAAAAGTTGTAGGTAATTTTATGTTTTACTTTAATTATCTAGCTAATTTAGCCAAAATTTGCATTGAGAATGAGATATTTTGGAAAAACTAGATTTTGGCGCGATTACAGCCGGTTTTTTTTTAAATGGTGGCGCGAGCACAGGTGCGCCATGGTCGGAAATTCAGATTATACATCATGGGATCAGTTTATAAAACATATAAAAAAATTGGGACTACCGGAATAATTACGATCGCAACCCCCTTTTTGGCGCTATGTGTACTGGCCTATAATACGGAATCCCCAAATATATCGACAACATTCTCACATTTATAACCCAGATAACATGTAGGTACGTTTATAATCAACAAATCAATACAAAAACCGACCAATATCATATAACAACAAAGGCAAAGGCATATGGCAACAAAGAAAAAAAGAACAGGTATCCGCTAGTAAGCAGGGTGAAAAAAATCAAAGGCAGAATAAAGAACACAGAAAAAATGTGCAATTAATGCTTGCTTCTAGACTCAGCAATATACCACCTCTATCTATATTACAGCAGGTAATTTATACACTTGTATATACCCGTCTATACGTACTTATACGCTCGTGTGTATAATTCCAAAATTTGATTGAAAAGTGAATTAACATAATGTTTCTAATATTGTTTTTATTTAATCACGAAAATACTTAATATATCAATAATCCGATGCCGAAAGGACCGATTTCACCGGAGAAAAATTCTGATTTAAACATATAATTTTATTATGAACGTATTGAAGTCGTAAAAAATTTTCAAATACATATTTCCCATACATATTGTTTTCAATTATATATCCGTAATAGAAATTTTAAACCGTTAAATATTTATGTTATAAACAGAAAGCCTACCTCAAACATTAACGAATTCTTAATGTATCATGAATCTATTTTAAATAACTGTATAGATGATACCCTTATCTTTGGTGATTTCAACATTGACATTCTTCAAAAAAATAATACATCTCTTAAATACATCAACACTCATACAACTGTTTCATATGTAACACATCCTATCCTACACGAGTAACAGATACCTCTACTTCTCTAATAGACCATATCATCTCAAACAGACAAAATATTTCCTCAACTACTGCAAATATAGATGCCTACCTAAGTGATCATAACATTTTGATATGATTACCAAAACAGCTTGAAACATCACACTAATAATAGAATACATTCTTCTTCAAACAACACCAAAACCGATAAAAACATGTTAAAAACATATGTAGAATCCCACAACTTTCCACACGAAACCACCAGTAATGCCAATGAAATCTATAATAATTTTAATGAATACATCAAAACAGCAATAAAATCATCCCAACATAAATCTGAGTTACGCATAGGAGACCAACGGAGGGGTAATACTCCATGATTTGATGCAAAATTAAATGCACTTATCAAACAGCGCAACAATGCGTTTAAAATCTGGAAAAAAAATCAGCAAAGTGATATATTCACAGCACTGAGAAATAAAACAAGAAATAAAGTTACCAACTATAGAAGATATGCTAAAACTAAATACTACACGACTATATTTAAAGAAAACCTGCGTTATCCGCGACAGACATGGAAAATAATAAATGCAATTCTAACAAATAGCTCGACACCCCAGAAAGATGAAATTGAATGTCTTCTCATTAAGAATGAAGAAATAACATGCCCAACACAGATAGCTTCAACTTTTAACAACTTCTTTATATCAGTTGGGGAAAACTTAGCAGCTACAATTGCATCATATCCAGATGATTCTATCACTATAAACACGGATCAAAAAGCAATCCAGTCCTTATACATGGCCAAAACAAATAAAACAGAAGTTCTCAGTATCATCTCTCAACTAAAGTCTAATGCATCTCCAGGTTTAGATGGAATTACACCAGTGTACCTGAACTTTTGCAAAGATATATTAGCTGACCACCTTGTTTTTCTTATTAATCAATCCCTGAATAGTGGAATCTTCCCAGATCAACTAAAGATAGCAAAAATAATTCCGATTTACAAAGATGATTGCAAAAAAAATCCTTCTAATTACCGTCCTATATCCATCCTCTTTGTCGTCTCTAAAGTTTTTGAAAAGGTTATTAAGCTTAGGCTCACTAAATATCTCCTATCAAACAATTTACTCGCATCCCAACAGTATGGATTCAGAAACCAATCTAACACAAAATGTGCTGCCTTCGATTTTGTATACGCCCTCCAAAAGCATATAGACCAGGGTAAGCATGCTGCAGGCTTATTTATAGATTTAAAAAAGGCTTTCGATACGGTTGACCATGGGATACTACTAAAGAAGCTAGAACACCTAGGCATAGTAGGCACTCCCCTGAAGTTACTGTGTAGCTACCTCTCTAACCGACACTGTCAGACCTTTGTTGGAAAGGGGACAAGCAGCATGGGAACGATGAAATGTGGCGTGCCTCAGGGCTCCGTACTTGGACCATTACTATTTTTAATATATATAAATGATATTGCTAAATGGGGACTTAAGGGTACAATACAACTCTATGCAGATGATACAGTGATTCTTTATCACAATAATGATTTAAACGAACTTGAAAAGGAAATGGAAAGTGATGTAGCTTGCCTGGCAAACTGGCTGCGATTAAACAAACTTAGCCTAAACATAAAAAAAACACATTACATACTGTTTGCAAATAAAAAAATGTATGTCTTAATATAAGTCTTGATAATAACCGCCTTGAAAGGGCTGATGTTACAAAATATCTTGGCCTTTTCATTGATTCACAACTCACATGGAATCACCAATTTAAACATGTTCTATCCAAAATTACTCATATAACTGGTGTTTTATATAGACTTCGCGGGTTACTTCCTCCCTCTCTATTAAAATCGATTTACCATGCTATGATTCACTCACATCTAATATATCTCGCCGGAATCTGGGGATTTGCTACAAAAAAAATGATTTCAGAAGTCCAAGTCGTCCAAAATAGAGCCCTGCGAAATATTTTCAGTTTACCTTGGGACACACATGTCAAAGACATCTACAGAAACACCCAAATACTTCATTTTAATACCATTCCCACTTTTGAAATAACGAAAACTATATTAAAAGTAATTCAACACTCGGCACATTCCAACACTACACTCTATTACAATTACGACGTACACCAACACAACACAAGAAATCACAACAAACTACATATACCAAAAATCAAATCAACAAAATATGGACTAAGATCCCTGGAATACATAGCTCACACAAAATATAATCAACTACCCAACGAGATCAAATGTGCAAGTCAATGTAAAAAGACCCAAAGTAACATGCTCAAACTTCATCTTATTAATGACTATCTGAAATAATAATGTTGTGTATGTCCCATCATGTGTCCATTTAATACATACAGCTATATGTTTCATGTAATGCGTATCATTCCCGCAATGAGTTTATTAACTCCTGGGAGTACAATGCTTTATGTAATATACTATATTCTGTATTGTATACTTTTAATAAAAAAAATTAAAAAAAAAAAAAAAATTGACGTAAATAAAGTAAAAGTTTTGTTTACACAGGACGAGAAGAAACCCGTTATTCTGGAAGGAAGGAGAATAGAAGACATATTTTTTCTTTAACTGTATTAAATAGAATTTCGCAGCACGACTCTTTTTATGATTGTAATTATCTAACTTAGAGATAGTTGAGCGTATACTTCGAGATGACAAGTTCTGGGAAGAAAAAATGCTTATTAAATTAACTAATTTTTAAATGGATTGCATTCTTGTCGAGCTTATCGATCCTGGAGTCACAAGGTCTATGAATGTTCGTGATCCTCCACATATCTTAGATATTGTATGTAAAGAACGTCAATTTGGAAATCGTCGTTTAGATTTCGACGAAATGCTATTTATTGAATAATTATTTTCGTTTTTTATATAAAATTATTTTTACTATTTCTAACTTATATTATAATAAATGATGGCCTTTATACAAAAAAAAGTTGCATCTTATGCTTTTTACATTACATAATTATTTGTTTTATGTAACTTTTTGTAAACGATAATAATAAATATTGAAAATGACTGATATTTTATTTATCTTGTCAATATATTCAGATATAATTATGATCAGATATTATGAAAATGATTCGTGATTGAATACCGTATTGCTTTGACATCTGTCAATGAAGAACACGTCGGTTACGAGTCATAAGTTACTGCCTACCGTCTAGCAGTATGGTTACAGAAATCTGATAAGAATCATAAAATCATGAGCTCCTTCTGCAATAGGTAACGTTTCTATCGAAATTTGCCTAAAACATGCACATTCAACTTAATATTACTATTCACATAGTTTGAAAGACGCCCATTATTAAGCATTTCATGTTCAAACCTTACTCATGGGTACCATCTAGTGGATTTCATCGCTGCTCTGACTTCGAACTGTTCGTTGTGTCGGGTGTTCCCCATTGCAACGTACTTCATTCCCCTGCACCCCGAAATATTATAATATTTAATTCGAGCGGAGCGCGTGTGAAACTAATTTGCTTCGCCCACTTAAATCGCGTTCACGCCCATAACTGATATTTTTTAGGATCTTATTTCGTCTTAAATACTTCAGTAACTATGCATAATAAATCAACATCATGCAGGTATCCAATAAGTAGCAAAAAGTCAACAAAGCAAATAACTGACGCTACAATGTCGCATGGTATTTATACATATTTAAAACTATTATGTTTATTTATATACGGAACAACATTGCACATTATTAAGTAATAATAACTCAAATGAGGAAATATTGCTTTAATTATCCCTAACCACAAGTTGTTTCAGAATGTTTTTTAATTATAATTACATTTCAAGAAAACTATAAAAATAATAAAACAGAAAATCAAAAACATAATAAGAAATCTCTAAATAGTATAAGGTAAAGTCGCTATTCACGTCTGTCTGTTTGTGTTCTTCTAAACTACCCACCGGATTTGAAAGGGTTTTCACTATCATTTAGAGAATTTCTTCCGGAAGGTTTACATATATATAATACTTACATATTCTATTTATAGAAAGCAGATAAAAGTCAATTTTTTATAATAAAGTCGTAAAAATATATTAATAATAATATAGTTGGATGTCAATTGAAGGTAAACAAAAGTGGAACTAATTTTTTCTCATTTAATGTCTCATCTAAATATAATACAACAATGATTTTAACATAGAATACTGCTAGATTTCCTATTATATTGTAGGAACATATTATTTGTGGGTTACATCAGAATATATTTTTTTATAAAATATTTTTTTTATTTTTTTATTAGTTTTTTGTATACATACATATGTAACATAATCATGAGTTTAGTCATGAGTCATATGATTTGGTAATAAGAGAATCACTAAAATAATGAAAAGAAGCCGAAAACGTATAGATCCTATAATAATTAATTTACCGTCATCGACTTTAGTATTTTTAGTTCGTATTTTAAGTTTAAAAGATAATTGTTTTTCCTATATCTCAAATTTATTTTTCAAGAGTATATTATTGTTATTTTACGGGTTTATTAATATAATGATGGGTTTAAACGCCAATTTTTAGGAAGTTGTTTTTATTAAATCCCAGAATTTATGAAAGTTAAAGTATTCCGGCAAAAGTTAAGTCAAGTTGAAGTGCGGTGTTAACACCGCTGCGCCACGCCAGCCATATTCGGAAAGACGCGGTCTCTTGGAGGTTAAACATAGGCACGGTATTTCTTATTTTCCTCGAGCCAGTCATTTTCAGTAAAAGTGGAATGTCTTTTCCTTGGCAACCTCAGAACGTCAATCGTCAACAACATAATATCATCAATTTACATAATGTGTATGCATGTGTTATGTATACGAAAACATCAATTTGCAAAACATCAACGTTGGAGCAGTCGCAAACCAAACTTCCAGTCCCTAGGACATCTGAAAATTTATTAATCTTGATCGCTTAGTACCTGCACATTTATTTGGTAAAGTAATTAACTCCACAGGCCTCAGCCAAATTTTCATAGAAGGTCGCAAGTATTTCCGCATTGCAATAATATCCAAATAAATGGAATATTTCCGTAGGGGATTAAATACACTTTAATTGTAATAAATAAACATATAATTTTTGATACATTTAAATTTTGAATGCAAACATAAAAAAAGGTTCACCTTACGTTTTTAGTAACTAAAATTACTGATAGTGAAAAAATGAAGAAAAACAACCGCAATTATTTGACAAATCTGTTATCAACGTTATTGCCACCTCACTTTTTTGTAGTTTCATATAAAAATAATCAGTAAAAAAATTAGTAATTTAATTTTTTTTTTCAAATTGCATTCGGAACCTTAACTTATAGATTTAAATATAAACTCTCTTTCTTATACCATTTAGATCATACTTATCACCATGAAAATAAGGGAGATACAACGATTTCAAGAAACCACATGAGTTGTTCCCAAAAGCAGACAAATTTGCCTGAAGGATGATTAAGCAAAAAATACTCAGCAGTACCTAGTAGCCCTCATCGCGATATGTATGTAGGTATATGGGTATGAATCTTAGAATGAATGTATCTATGTAACTAACTAACTAACTAACTAACCATCACGCCGTTTCCCCGCAGGGGTAGGCAGAGAGGACGGACCGCCAAACAACTCGGTCTTGGCACACACTCCTTGCCTCATTCACATTCATACATCGTCTCATACATACTCTTCTATTATTCTGACTCTTGACATGGCCCGACTCGAGTATCTGATTCACTTGATCGTGCCATGTCTTCCTCGGGCGTCCCCGACTTCTGCTACCATTCACATTTGCATCATATATCCTCCTTACACTCCTATCTTCGCTCATTCGCTCTACATGCCCAAACCATCTAAGCGTCCCTTTCTTAATCTTACTCATTATGCTTACATCAGCCTTGCACTCTTTGCGGATCTCCACATTCCTCACACGATCAAACATGGTTTTACCACACATACGCCTCAGGGATCTCATTTCAACAGCATTTAATCTACTTTCATCCTTTCTTTGCCAGTTCCATGCCTCACTTCCATACATCAAGGTAGGTACCAGCACTCCGTTGTGGACTGCTAACTTCGCTTCTTTGGACAATTTTTTGTTAGCGCCTACGGCGTTTAGTCCTCCATTAACGGAATTACCTGCATTTACCCTTCTTTCGATATCTCTGTCAGCCTTCCCATCTCTCGTAAACATACTTCCTAAATACACAAACTCATCCACCTGCTCCAAGTATTCCCCATTCACAAATATATTGCACACTGTTTTCGTACTCTCTCTTTCAAACACCATTACTTTAGACTTACTTACATTCATCATTAACTCATTCTTCATGCATACTTCGTTCATCCTAGACACGAGAGACTGTAGATCATCTATACTATTAGCAATCAGCACCGCATCATCAGCATACAACAGGCAACATACTTTCAAATTATTCAAATTCGCGCCCAATCCCACCTCTTTCAATTCTTGCATACAATTATCCATGTATAGATTGAATAACCACGGTGACATTACGCAGCCTTGTTTAACACCTTTTGTGATATCAAACCACCCCGTAAAACCACCGTTTACCCTAACACATGCAACGCTTCCCTCATACAGAGACGCAATTGCCTGAATCAGATTCGTATTCACTCCATACTTGGACAACACCTTCCATAGCTTTTTCCTGTCGACTCGGTCGTATGCTTTTTGTAAATCTACAAAGGCACAGAAAAGTTTCTGGTTTTTTGCCAGAAACTTCTCAGTGAGCATACGCAATGAGAATATCTGGTCCATGCACCCCCTTCCACTCATGAAAGCACCTTGCACATCCCATATTTTATCCTTTGTTTCCTTTCTTACTCTTTCAATCAAAATTCTACCATACAGCTTGCCAACTGAACTAAGCAGGCTAATAGCCCTATGATTCCCACATTCCATACGTGACCCTTTACCTTTGTATAATGGCATGATCACAGCCCTTCTCCAATCTAAAGGCGTGTAACCTTCCTTTAAACATTGGTTAAAAAGATTGCACAACCATGTGAGAATTACACGGCTACCTCCTTTAAAATATTCAGCAGCAATATTGTCAAACCCAACAGCCTTACCATTCTTCATACATTTAATCGAGCTTTCTATCTCATCCATGCTAATTTCGGTAACATTCACTCCATCGTCATTCATATCTGATTCGCCACTGGAATCACTGTCATTCACTTCGCTTTCGAAGACTTCCTCGAAATAATTCATCCATCTCTCTTTTATTTTTTCCTCATTCGTCAACATTTTTCCATCTTTTGATTTTATCACTTTCATGCTTCCGTTTTCTGGGCCACTCCGGGACCTTTTGACTTCTTTCCAAAACAACTTAATGTTTTCTTGGAAATGGTTTGTCATTTTCATTCCTTCTTCCTCTTCCAGGCGTTTCTTTCGTTCTTTCACTCCAACTCTTACTTTTTTCTTACATTCCTTATATACTTCTTTCGCTCGATACTTCTCTTCGCTGGAAGCACTGCCAGCCGCAATCAGACACAACCATGCTTTCTTCTTTTCTGAGACCAGTGCTTTAATCTCATCATCCCACCATGCATCACCTTTCTTCCTACCTTGCGTACTTATTCCACAAACCTCCCTAGCAGATTCACAAAGACACACTTTTATGTGGTTCCATGTTTCGTCTATGCTTAGACCATCCATTTCCTTCGCATTCAATCTTATCTCTGCACAATTCACATACTTACTTCTCACATTATCGTTTTGCAGTTTTTCTATTTTGACTCTTGTCGGAGCTGGTACCGTTTTCACTTTAGAGCGCCAACCGCGAAAGAGGTTTACTCTCGACACTACAAGAAAGTGGTCAGTTTCGACCTCAGCCCCTCTGAAAACTCTTGTGTCCTCGGTAACAGCTCTCAACCTAGAGTCAATTACTACAAAATCAATAATTGACCTCTCATTTCCTCTTTCCCACGTATATTGGTGGATACCTTTATGATCGAAGAAAGTATTCGACACAAACAGGTTCCACTCTAAACATACTTCAAGCATTCTGTTCCCGTTGTCATTCGTTCTTTTATCCCCAAACATACCTAAGACCGAATCAAATCCGTCACGTCTAATTCCCACCCACCCATTCAAATCGCCTGCCATTATAATCCTTTCGTTCATATTTTTTAGTCTCATTACAACATTCACACCAGTCCAAAAATCATCTTTCACTTCATCGCTTTCAGAATTAACAGGGGCGTAGCAAATAACAAGAAACACCCTTGTCAAACCGATTTTAAATCTGATCCACATTATTCTCGGACTTACACATTCATACTGCAACATACATTCAATCATTCTGGGAGACAGTAGCGCTGCAACACCTTGACAAGCCCTCTCCGTATCTGGTCTCCCAGACCAAATGACGTATCTATGTATGTATGTTATAACATGGGCACAACGTGGCACAACGCTTCCTGCGTTCCTTTGACCACCCATAATGCGAGCAGAGCCGCGAATTACGAGAAAGGAACGAAGCAACCGCAAGCGGCGCGAAACGCCGCTTGCGGTTGTTTTGTTCCTTTCCCGTAATTCGTAGATCAGCTAGCGGAAATTATGACCCTTTTATGCGCACCCTAAAGCGGTGGGAATGTCAACAGGAAATATTTCACCCGATCTAACAACATTATTCAATATTGCATACTTCATTACAAAACATGCCTTGCGTCAATGTAATATGGATAGAAAGGGCCAATAATAACACCGATCAAATTGTGTTGGCATCATCGTGTTACAAACTTCTTGGATTTTTGATACCATCTAATATAACCACCACTTTATTAACTTCCTTTATACATACCTCAACCTGACCGATCCCTCCTCATCCTACCCCCTCCCTATTCCCCCCTAAATAACTTTTTTTCTTGAAATGTAATTTTCACTTGTATATAATACCTATGTGGAAACCTGTAAATGGTTTATTTACTGTAACTAAATTATTACTATGATGTTATTGATTGAACTGTTGGTATCCCAAATAAAATAAAACAAGTAAACAATTTGCTAAGTCCGAAGCAATGTCATCGATGTTCAACTGCATTACACGACTAAAACTGGAACATGCTTCTGCTGTTTGGGCCCTGTACCAGCAAAAATAAGTATGGTTTACGGTAACAAATTTACATGAGAAGCATTTAAAATTATGCTAGGCTTGCACGGCCCTATACTATCAATGCGGTATTTGGGCGTGGCCTATATCTCCATATCGCTCGCCATACAAACGTCTCACGCGAGACAGATAATATATTATACGTGTGGGCTTGACCTAGATGATATGCCGTGATCTGCTAGCCAAGCGATATTTGAAAATTGTGCTGCCCCCCTCAGGGGTCAGATGAATTGGGGAGCTGTCGTGGTCACGCCTGTCAATCATCTGTCGAGGTGACAGATCCCGTAAAAATAAAATAAAATATTCCGCGCTCTCTCTCCCCTCCTAGCATGGGGGAGAGATTTTAGCTTCCGTGTGAGACTAGAATATATTTATAATCTATACAGGCCACGCCCAAAAATACCGCATTGCTAGTATAGCGCCGGGTGAGACTAGCATGACACAACGTAATATTTTGTTATAAAGATATTACCTTATGAATACTATTCAGCTGTCAATATGGCCAGTAATATACTACGCATATGTCAATTTGACAGTTCAAGGCTAACAAAGATAGACCCCATTCAGATAGGCAGTGAAGAAGTCGCCAATATTGACTTGGCAACAATTTTTGTAGTTACCAACTAGAAAAATAATTGACGGGTGTGTTTTGACTTTTGTCTGAATGCGCATTACGCTCAGTTTGCTTGGTGAAACCGACACCGATATTGTGCGTGAGGTATGTTTTAAGTTCATGATCGCTCAGGTTGATTGGTAAAAGCGGCCGTCGATGTTTTTTTTATCATATTACGCGATAAACAAACTTAATGCTTCATATTGATCTTTTGTTTCAAGCCCTTTGTAAATATCATAATATCAGGACGACATGACGATAATAATATTATCCACATGCAGTCGCAATGATAAAAACATACGAAGCATATTGGTAATTATTATTGCGGTACTAAAGATATTATCAGACCTTTTTATTTCAATCGAAGTTGCTAGGCCTAAAATAAACTCGATTAAATAATAAAACACGTGTTTAATAAATATTACAATTTCCAGTAAGAGTCAATTAAGAAACCAGTTGAACAACCGGTCTTCGCCCGTCATTTGAATTTTTGGTAAATATGGTGTGTTTTATTATATTTTAAAAGTAAATGGACATTGCATAGCTTCACAGCTCACGATAGAAACTGGGCGGAAAATAGTCACACTGACCTAGAAAACGCTGGATAAAATTCATGAAGCTAGAGCATCGTCTCAAAAGAGCAAATCCCTCAAACAGATTGTCTGCTCCAGTTCTGTTCAAAATTTAAAAAAGCTTCAAATTTCACTACAGAGGTTAGAAAGCTTACGCACATGTTTATGTTAAGATTGCCAAGTAGAAATATCCTGCGTAAATAACTGAAACTCATTTACGACGCTATAAGAAATTACGACTAGAAATTAATTAACACTCATAAACAACGTCATTTTTACCCATCTATTGACACACTGTCACGATACTCGCGACGAAATCACTAAACCAAAACATCCCTCACTCAAAGACACTTGTCATTCTTAGGGCCAAAACTATACAACTTCATAGCTTATACTTGAAAAAGGGAAAATAAAAGTGTTCTTCGTAAATTAACTACTTCTTGGCTACACGAATTAGGAAGACAGAATAGTGATCGCTTAATTTTCAAAAAATGAAATCAAATACAAAAAAAACAAAAGCTAAAGAAAAACCCAAACAAAAACAAAGAAAAAATAATCTTCATGTTTTATCCCTTTATTATTAAGTACACGTACGTTTTATTTTATTATTATTTGGTTATCAAACATCAATTATGTGTTAATTTTTTTATCTTTAGTTTTAAAAAATATGTGTTACAATTTATTTATATTTTGCCTGTCCTAAAACTGGAATTTCTCCTATTTGGACAAGGAAACATTTTTCAAATTAAAAATGTATTTGTGGAGTTTAAAACTAGTTAATCAACCCCTCGGGCCTCTGGCATATTTTGTCAGACGGTCTGATTTTTAATCATTAGAAATAAAAACTTTAAATTTTTTAAATACACATTTTTTAATGCAAACATAAAAAAAGTTATTAAAAATAGGCCACTTTGTATTTTTCTCTCACTAAAATTACTGATTACGAAAAAACCCACTATTTTATTAAATAAATATTCGTTACCACCACCTCACTTACTGTCGTTAAATACAAAATTCACCAAGTTTCATTTTTTTTTTCAATTTCTTTCGGAAACTTTGGTTTCATTGAGGCGTACTTTTAATTTTTTCATTGGTTAACTTTTAATATAAAAAAAGATTAGTGTTTTTTGTCTCACCATTTACATCACCATGGGAGATTCCCAAAAACGAATAAAATAGCCCTCGGGGGTTAACTAGTACATAAGTACTATAGTTCAAAACTATTTCTTTTATTAAAGTAACGAAAGAACCATTGGATAATTCTCAAATAATATATAAAGAAAATTATGTAGTACCTCCCTGCATAAAATATTTAATATAAAAATGTCCATTAATTTACATAAAGTGCCCTTTTTACGCGAGGAAAATAATTTCCCTAGTGGCCTATGTCACCATCTTAGGTGATTCTGTGTTGAGGGTCTTTTTAAGGAAATAAAGGAGAGGAAGTTCAGGGACGTAAGCAGGAGGTAAGGAATCTGGTGGACAGTGTGCCCAGGAGTGACGTATGAATCAATTTCTCCCACTGCGGGGGATGGGTCCATAGTCATGTTGGAGAGGTCAAAGGGTCTCCCTCAACCAGTTTATCCCGATCCGGCCTGCCACGCAGTAGGTAAGACCAAGACAAACCTCACCCCGTGAACCCGGAAACCCCTGCTAAGTCACCAAACGTAGCAAACCACTAGGGGTGACATTTGGCAGAGGTGTTAATTATCCAATAAATGCTTCCCGGGGCGGCGGTACCCATACCCGCCTCCCAAATTGTAATTAGGCGTTCAAACAAAGCTCCGTAAATCAATCCAACTTTAGTGAAGGCAAATGGAAATTTAGAAAGAGAAGCTTAGATGCCTTCTCTAAATTATTCCCGTGAGGAAAGTAGATCAATCTAAATATTCGCATTCGAAATTCGAATACTTGGAAATGTGGATATTCGGTGAATCCTTAACATGCATAATATTATATATTTAACGTTGGTATGCCTGTATTTTTAAACGGGGAGATGTGACACCTGAGGGAAAACTACCAAGCGTTTGAAAAAGAGAAGGACCAAGGAGCCTTGTCTAATCAATATACGCATTCGAAATTCAAATATGGAAATTCGGAGATTCGTTGAATTCCATGCATAAAATTATAATATCACGTACGTCAACGTGGCATGCTTGTGTTGCTATTCGGGGAAGTGTGACAGTTAGTTTAATTACGAGGGAAAACGATCCAGTGTTCGTAAGGAAAGTTAAAAGTAGAAGCCTTGTCTATTCTATTCCTAAACCGAAAGTACCTAGATTTAGATCAACCTGAATATACACATTCGCATTCTAAATTTGAATATGGAAATTTTGATATTCGTCATATCCCCAATACCCAGCATGATTGGTAGGCCTATGTGTGTAACTATTCGCCCAGTGTCAAGGAAATAATGAACATTATTTGAAAAGAGAAGCTTTGATATCTTGTCTAATCAATCCGGACCAACCTGAATATTCTCATTTGCAATCGAATTTCAATTCGCATTCGTAAATCGAACATGGAAATGTGAATATTCGTTGAATCCCACTGTGCATAGAATTATTTGTGTGTGTCGATAGCAAACCAGTGTTAGACAAAAAGTAAATTTGAAATGAGAAGCTTAGGTCTTGTTGAATCTATTCCAAAGCCGAAAGTAGATCTATCAGAATATTCGCATTCGAAATTCAAATGTTAATTTGGATATTCGTCGTATACCAACACGTGTGATTATATTTCTGTATGTGTGTGTGAGTGTCGCTGTATGGGGAGTACGGCAGGTGGCGGGCGGACCTGCCGGTACCATTATGAGGGAAAACGACCCAGTGTATAAAGAGCGGTAAATCAGAGCGAGGTCAGAGCTATTGGCTATTATCGGCGGTGTTATTATTACGTCATTATATAGTCGGTCGGTAAAGAAAGCACTGCAGGCAGAACAAACTGGCGCGGCGGACCCACTCGCCACACACGAAATGCCGAATTAATAACATCATATTGAGATTTTTAAATGTAATGTTGTGTAATAAACCCCCCCATTGCAGCCTTTCGCTATTTATTACGTAATATTTACCGTGGCGTTCCGGGCGACGTGGATGTGATAAGATATTTTGAAAAACAACCACATCTATAATATCCACCCCTTAAAGCATAGTTAGAGATTTCTTGATGAAAATTTTCACACTTGACGTTCAAAATGAGTGGAAAATTACTGCCTAAATCGTATTTCTTGAAAAAAGGCCTCGTTAAGCCCGGGCAACGCTGGGGATTTCAATATATAGTGCTGTTCCTTGTTATGTTAGAGTTACCCGACAAAATGGGTACACAGCTATCCCAATTATGCCCCAAATGCAGACAGGGAAACTCATGGTCTGAACTTCTCAAGACAAAGAATTTGATGATTTTCCATCCAAGTAACCTTTAATTTCCAAAGCATCAGTTTTACTTACATGAACTGCATGGAGAATTGGGTTAGGTCAGCTGAAGGGGTTATGAATCTGGTGAAATTTTGTAGCTAACCTAAAAACTGCGGTTCAGAGATCATTCATAAATGAAAGCTCACGTGAGAATGCCCAAAGGCAGGTCACCCGCGAGTCGGGCACCGGCCATCGGGCACTGGGCAGGTGCATTGTCCTATGCCATCAGCCGACGTGCCGATACATTATTGCAATGCGGTTCCGCGTCACGCGCGCGTAACGTAGTTTACCGTCACGGCGCGTATCCGTGACGCGTGCTGTCAAAACTATGATGGAAACGGGCTAATTCCGGTTATATTAGGCATACTACATGACCTGACTTATCATATTATTATCATGATTTATGGTATGACTTTAAGCTATATGCAATAGTAAATATTAATAACTAGCGCAAAATCATGAAAAATCACGGGATATTATAATTACAGAATATGTGAAGCTGAAAGTCTGTGTGAAGGAAGCGAGGACAATTGTTGCAGAATGATCAAGAAAATGTGCTAATTTATAGGTACGTACTTTACCGCTTGTCTGAATTTGTTCCAATTTTATTACAGACCCACAACCGAAATTAGTATCGTCCAGTTTTTTTTTCCTTAACGGACAAGTTAAGGAAAAAATAAGCTTACTTTGAGCATACGGACACGCCCACAATGGACTTGAATCGGTTTATCTCTTTGAAAGCTGGAAGT
Organism: Hesperophylax consimilis; assembly: GCF_061612785.1. NCBI lineage: Eukaryota > Metazoa > Arthropoda > Insecta > Trichoptera > Limnephilidae > Hesperophylax > Hesperophylax consimilis. Next base: position 25,840,636 of record NC_142847.1, read on the forward strand.
CATTTTAATTTATTTTTATGTTTGCATTTTAAATTTTATGAATAAAAAAAAATTTATGTTTATTTCTACTAACAAAATGGTTACATGATAACTCTTCAAAATGACAATTCAACAAACCTTTAAAGGGTGATAATATAGAGTTATTAAAAGTGATGACACAAAAAAATTAATCCTTCAAAAATTAAATTGGTGATGCCATAGCCTAACTGGCTTCTGACGGTTAGGAGCAGTTAGGACTCTTGTGCAAATAAAAAAGAAGCTATTTGCTGCACATTATTAATAAACATATTTTTTTCCGATCGGTTGGGTATTTTGGCCGGAAATACAAAACTAATTTGTATGAAAAAGACCGCGCAGCCGGTGATGTGCTCCTTTGCCACTAAGAGCTTCGCCGGTAATTTCTGCTCCAATTCTGTTAAATTAGCCCTCATGTAATCTAATATTTTTACGGCATGGTTTAACCGTATAGTTACTTTGGATTACAGCACACAGCAACAATTTTTCTATAACATAAAATCTGAAATGTCATGCAACATCATTCATCCATCACCCAGTATACATCAAAACGATTAATTAAGTCGGTGAAATCTCGGCAAATCTAGTTAACTTAAATAGGTAGGTATATTACAAGAAAATAAATAATAATTTCAGATTTAATATTTGCCACACTACACACCTACACACCTGGATAGAAAGAGATTATTCATCGTTGATAAAAAATAAACGATAGTGTGTCAAAGATGACGTCAAAAGTGACAGTGGAAAAGAACTATCATTTCGCGATCTCCTTACTTTGGCAGCGTTCAACTTTTAAACTTATTTCTATTGATGTTAATGGCATATTTTTAAACTTATTTCTATTAATGTTAGTGGCAAGATTTAAACTTATTTCTATTGATGTTAATGGCAATTTTTAAACTTATTTCTATTGATGTTTATGGCATATTTTTAAACTTATTTCTATTGATTTTTATGGCATTTTTTAAACTTATTTCTATTGTTGTTGGTGGCAATTTTTAAACTTATTTCTATTGATGTTAATGGCATATTTTTAAACTTATTTCTATTGATGTTGGTAGCAATTTTTAAACTTATTTCTATTGATGTTAATGGCATATTTTTAAACTTATTTCTATTGATGTTGGTAGCAATTTTTAAACTTATTTCTATTGATGTTAAGGGCATGTTTCACAATCTTATTTTACGTGAATACCGCACAAGAGTCCCAACTGCTCCCAAACGCCTGGAGCCAGTGACACAATGGCATTCCCAATTGGGGTATTTTGTTAAGCTCGAGTGGGGAAGGAAACGAAATGTGGAAGTTCCTGGCTATTCAGATCTGGTCACCAAACACGACTAAAGCCAGATCAAACAACTTTTCGATTCTCAATGGTGTCATACACCAGGGCAATACTGAGAGAACACTCCGGATGGTGCAGCAAATAGAATATATTATTTTAAAAGAGTAAATTCAAAAATGAACAAAAATAACCAAATTAAATTTTACTTGAGCACGCCGGGATAGTCGAGAGACTTGCCTCTCGACCACGGGGACTGTCATGTATTGGTAGAAAAAAAAACTTTTGCAATCTTGGGACGTTTGTAAAGTCATTAAATCTACAATCATCGTCACAACATCAATACACACACGATCAATGCCAAGAAGTGATTAAACAATAAAAAATATAAAGTTGTTGTTACAAACTAATATATATTTAACTAAACACACAAAAATGGGTGTAAAAACCTGCCCAGACCTGATTAGTATAATTATTATAGCTGTCTGTTTACAGCCGTGACGTCATGACTGGCCATTTAACAATATAATTTTTAGACAACACAACGGACAATACATCCATTGTGGTCCGTGGTACCGGGACAATGCCGCGACTTGCATATGGAGGTGTTTAATTAATATGTGTGCCACATTATAGCTGCGCTTGTAGTGAACTTTTTGGTTATGTAGAAAACAAAAATATTTTTGAAGAAAAAAAGACGATTGTATAAAATAGAGCTTTATTCCATTAAACCAGGGGTTCCCAACCTTTTTGTACTCTAGAGCACATTCTAAAATATCGGTAGGGTGGCGGGCAACACCTATTTTTAATCGACAAACGCGGGGCAGCAATCGCGATCAAAATGACAACAACGCGGTTCCAGGTGGGGAATGATATTTGCACATCACTCCTTGTACACGCCGAAAACCCGAAGTGAGCTGATGATTGCCGAACTGATCCGAACGGTAGGAGCACTACTGTTTGGCTGTCGGGCCATGCTTATTGCTTTCACTGACAGAGAGAGCTGACAGAGTCATATGCCATGTGTTTTGGCTCAGTTTGTGGCGTTCGTTCACTTTGGGTTTTCTGCGTGTACAAGAATGATGTGCAAATAGAACTCTACGTTCCAGGCTAGCGTGAAGAGTTCAGTCTGGCTCGCCGCTAGACAGGTTGCGACAAGTACTGTCAGCAAAGGAACCACTCATACATACAATATCGCAAACAAACGAACGTATTTAATAAACCTAGGCACACAAAAAAATAAAACTCTAACAAATAAATAAAAATAATTCACATTTTTAATTAATGTCATGAAAAAATTATTTCACTTTCGAATAGTGGCGGGCACATACGAATCGTTCGCCGGGCGCCATGGTACCCGCGGGCACGGGGTTGGGAACCCCTGCACTAAACAATGGAATATATTACATCTTTAGAACTGAAAAATGGACGCCAATCCAAAAAAACGCCAGAGGTTTCTAACGGTGAGATCTGTAGTAAAAAATTTGCACAGGCTTTTCTGTGTGTAGTTTTTGGTTAAACACAACCATTTTATGAACGCAAATCATATCCATCACGAGTTTCAGAGCTTTTAAACATACATTAAAGTGTCGTAAAGAATGCACCACAATAAGATTAATTCAATTATTAAAAATAATCGGTCGATAACAAAACAAATAACCGAAATGATTTTAGGAGAGTTCATTGAATATGAAGACAAAATAAGTCAAAGTATGGTACCTCAATGTAATTAATTTCTTATTTGTGTCGCACTGTAGACAAACAAGGAGGCGTGGTGAATAGGAGGCGTTATGGAAATCAGGTGATATGCAGTGCACCTGATTTCCATAACGTAACAATGCCCGAATACCTGTTCTCAAATAATGATAACGAGACAAGTGGATGTGTGCTTTCGTTTGCATAGGCCCGGCAAACTAACAAACAGACAAACAACAAAAAACAAACAACAAAAAACAAACACCGGGTTTGTATGCCGGTGCTGATAAACACCGGAGAACAAAAATAATGGACGGTTTTGCCCCGAACTTTGACGTAGATATTATGTGCGTATACATACGCGAGCCGAAATGCCGAACTGAACTTCAACTGATGGGAAAGGAACAAAGCAACCGCAAATGGCGCGAAACGCCGCTTGCATTTGCTTTGTTCCTTTCCCGTAATTTGTGGCTCGGTTCGCTTTTTCGTTCGCAAATGTATTCGTACAATTACGCGTTTATACGCGTGAATATGTTATTATTGTAATACATTGTTTTTAAGGCTCTTTTTTACGTTATCTCCACACAGGAGGGTCTTTTAGGGAAAGGAAGTTCTGGGAAGGAAAAAGGTATGAGGGGTGGGTAGGAATCTGGGGCCCATGTATCCAGGAGCGACGGACGTATGAATCCATCCCTCCCACTGCAGCGGGTGATGGGCCGAGAGAGTCCGGCTGGAGAGGACAAAAGGTCTCCCTCAACCAGTCTATCTCGATCTGACCGTCACACAGTAGATGGAGAAACGTGTCCGCCGCTAAGACCTAGACAAACCTCACCCAATGAACACGGGCACTCCTGCTAAGTCACCAAACGAAGCCAGTCACTTGGGGGTGACAGGTCACACCTATGGTTGGTTATCCAATAAATGGTTCCCAGGGCGGTGGTATGAAAGTATGGTGACTATGAAATTAACCTCATGCCCGTATCACGATAGACGTATTTTACATGTTTGGAATTTAAAAATTGAACCTTTAAATTTAGGGTAGCGGAGATTATTTCCCCATGTGGGCTTATACCGGTATAAGCTGTTTTTGTAAACTCAAAAGCTTCGCATAGTATTTCTATTTATCTATTCAGATTAAAGCCTTAGACACATTACGCTATATAATACGTCCATAATTTTGGCATGGCATATACGTATTATATGTTGGGGTGACACACTAGGCTATAATCGTACTCAGGATAGGGGGTCAGATTAATTGGGGAACTGCCGTCGAATATCATTTTTTGTATGGGATCTGTCACTTTGACAGATGACAGCCGTGTAATTACGGCGCTCCATAAATTGTTCTGACCCCTTCTCCTGCTGTAGGTAGGAAGAGGGGGTCGCATAATTTTCAAATATAGCCTGACTGGCAGATAACAGCACATATCGTCGCGACGCGTCGCGACGCCTACGCTTATAACACATCACATTTTAAGGTGCGACAGGTCTGCATGGGATTGTATGGCGAACAATATGGAGTTATATAAAACGCTTTTAACTTATAGCGTAGTCTGTCACCCCCTTAATGTCGACTGTGAAGGGTACAACGAAATAACGCTACACTATGGGCATCATGGAATTTACAAAGCGTTTACTGATTAGAATTTTTAGATCAACACCATTTTCGAACTTCATTTACATCGTTAGTTTTGAAATATCTATTATACCGAAAAATACAAACCGCCATATTGCTTTTTATTTTTATGTGAAACCGCAAAGAAAGTGATTATTCATCGTTGGATAAAAAAACGAAAGTATGTCAGAATTTTTTTAATGTGGGTTCGTTTACCCGCAATTTTCAAATTCGATATAAATAATGTCACTCTTTCTGAATTCTTGAGTGATAATTTTGAGCAATATTAATATTTTTCTTGACTTATAATGCTAACCAACTGGATAGTTAATGTGAGTTCACATTCTTACGCTAAATACATCACTGTTAAATAATTTTAAAGCCACAACAATCAGTTTGCCAAGATATTTAGCGTTCCCTATTTTTAGAGTTTGTTTTAGGTGTTATTGTGTTCTTGGGTGTAGACAAATTAGTCGATAGCCTCCGTTCGTGCCACCGCTAATGAACTAAATAACCCAAAATACGTACCCGCATATCGATATGGTCAAATAGGCCAAGCCCACGTATATTATGAGAGTATAGCGCTTATATGACACTAGCTTAAACGGTAACATAATTTTATATTATAGAATAAAGAAATAACAAAATCAAAGCAGCCTGCATGGACACGGTATGAAACGATTATACCACCCTAAACAGAAGTACTCCTGTCCCGGTGCGACTGTACACCAAGAGGCATTATATTTTGAGGACCAATAACAAATCATTGTTACGAATATGAGAAGAAAATTATGGAGTTTAGTCAGTCGGTATTCACAGTAACCTAGGGCAACATAGGAAAGCGGGATTGAAAGAGGTTAATTAGGGATGGATTTGACATTGTGTGAACATTCCTTTTATCTTCCTATCCCATTATTTTTCTACTCTTTCTTCTTTTTCCCTTTCTTCTCCCCAGTGACTTTTTCTTTTCTGTCAATCTTTCTTCTATCTATGCTCTTTATCTTTTCCTACCTCCTTCAATCTTCTTATGCTTTTTACATTTTCCCCTTATTTCTTCTTCCCACTCTGTTTATTTATTCATTTATCGTTCACAATGAATCGATTTATTTCGAGTGATTTCAATAAAAAGAATTACGACGTCAACATACTAAAAGTATACCAATAAAACGGGTCAACTCATCTCGTATCGTCTGGGTCAGAAAACCCAATGACAGAATCACGTACGTGGCACAATCTGTCAATAAACCATTTACCAGTAGTTAGTTGATTGAAAAATAAACACCAGAAGATTGTTGATGGTAAATCATTTGGAATAATATTATTGTAACTAGGGGACATGACGTAAAAATGTAATAACCATAATAATAAATAGTAAATAATACATATGATGGTAGTTATAGGGGCGCGTAGGACGCTCCACTGGCGGTCAGATGGATCGAGTTCGTGTTTACTTCCTTTTCAAAATAAGCGATTATTTTCAGTGGAGAGGTCTGTGTCTACGATATAATATTTTAAGTTTCAAATTTGCAGAATCAGAAAGAAAAATTCGTAAAAAAAAATTCATTGCAGTTTGTCTCATTTTAACAGTTAAATTCACTTTTGTAAAATCTTTAGGTTAGGTTTTAATTTTTAGGTTTAAATTTAATGTTATTATTATAGTTTACATATATGTATTGTTTTAAATGATATAATTGTAAAGCTGCACATCTGTAAAGCTGCACATCATACAGGAATGCCCTAGTGAGATGTGCAGAGTACGTTTTTTATGTTAAAAACTGTTTTTTTGAATAAATAAATAAATGACATTGCGAGCTGACAACAGTAGCGTTGCCTAGAAAGACAGAAAAAGTTAGACAAATTTTATAACGCCAAAGCTCACCGTTCATGAGATCTAATGGAACATAAGCGACATGCAGATTTTTGGCTTGTATTGTAGTTTCAAAGATCAGTGAATAGTGAAACACGGGTAGATAAGTACGTATGACGTACCTGAAAATTTAAAACATACACATATAGAAAGCGAGCCGGAAAGAACACACTATCAAAACAGGAAGATTTTTTTCTTCTCGACGAAAAAATGTCTAAGACAAAAATACACATTTCCCAAAAAAACAGACAAAATAAGAAATGGGTCAAATCTTATTTCAACACACTCATTATGGTTGATTTCGTCCGTCTGTCTAGTGACTAGAGATTATTGTCTGCAATCTGACAGGGTGATGGAACTAACGGTATCCGTTTTTGTTGCCAGGCGATACGGTAGTATTACTGAAGAGATAGCAGATAGCTCAGGCTGACGCAAGAACCCCGTAAGAGTGACGCAAATATAACACTAGAGAAGATGGTAAATCTGACAAGTCTATTTAAAAATAACGAAGAGTAATTAGTGACGTAGTGGGTAAATGAGTTATTTTAAAATTTATGATTGCTGATTCAACAAGTCTGTTTAAAAAAATATAAGAAAAAGATCCAACACATTTTTACAGAAACTGACAAACATATATTTTTTTAAGGCGATGCCATACGTAGTAATGCAAAATCATGTTTTTTTGGTTTGAAAATTTGATCACTTAGAAATGTTTTAGATGCTTTAATTAATTACTGCGAGTAGAACACATCTTGGCCTACTAGATAATCCAGTATTTTTTAGATAAGTCTTTTAATAAGCCTAGAAAAAATAATGTATCAGGCCTATAAAAACCCTATAAAGCTTTAATGTTCAAAATCTCCTACTTATGAACGCATTTTCGGTTACGGTTTATTGTATAATGTGGCAATTTAAGTTCTTTATAAAATGATCGCAAAACAATTAAATATTTGTGCCTGAACGTCCGCAAAATAAAATAAAAGCCACTTTTTGGCCACGTTTTTTAGTTGTATTTATCAAAAAAGACGGATGGTGTTGAACGGGAATTTAAACCTTATCGCCATCTACATAAGGGGTGTTATTGTTATCGGCTTGATTCAAAATGTCACACGACGTATGGCATCGCCTTAAGGTTTAAATATATTGTGTTAACGTAATTTTTAAAGAAAACTATGTCAGAGTTATAAACGATAGTTTTTTTCAAAGGGGACTTTTAACTTAAGATTAATTGATTTCCAACAAGAAAAAAAATAATGTTAGAATTTTCCACATTTACCACAAAAGGTACCTATTAATTGTTGACAAATACAACGCTCCTTAAGTGGAGTGGAAAAAGATTAGCACTCGTGAAGATTGAATAAAGAACCCTTACTCATTTGAACACAAACCACAACTTACATCTTAAAAAGCACAACGAATTTTACGGTCTAAATTGCCCTATGATCATCGTCCGGAAATCGAATCTCAAAACCTGACACAATATAAAGTTTTACGTCCCTCGTATAAACAGAGCACAGGAAGTGTTTAGAACTTTGATGTCGGGACAACGATTTGATGCTCGATCGCAGTTTCTAATTCGACCCGCAGAGCGTTGTACGGGTCAAGGCCACCCTCGGGAGGTCAAAAATATGGATCGTAATAATACGGCGCACTAAACAATAGGGCTAAACTTACTAAATAGTATGAACGTACTGACGACTATACAATTTCTAGGGTGTACTAATGAATATACACTTCCTAGGATATAGGTACTAAGGATTATGTTATGTACCTACGCATCTTGCCTTAATAGCATTTTGAACTCTAAAATAAGATTACATTATTTTATCTATTTCCGTTGTATATCAATGCGTACACAATACAATGTTAACATTATATTGTAATAATCTATTACTTCAGTCAACTTTGTTATAACTGATAGAACTATCTTAAATTGTTGGTGTGACAAACTATTTGATTAATTATTTGGAGGCTGACCTTAGCTCAACTGATATTGATTTACCTTATAGATTATAGACATTGATGGTTGCAACACATATTTAAGCACAGCAAGTCTTCTACGAGAGCAGATTATATTAGATAGTAACAGTTAATATCAGTTGAATTAACGTCACGCTCCTGGTGTAGACATTACCCTGTAAAACTACAATAAATGAAGAACAAGTGAATAATAGTATTTCATTTTAAAGAATCTATAACAATTATACTATAACATTTTCTTACGGAACAGAGGGAGAATCGGCTCGCTTATCTCCAGATATGGAAATCATACCAATTTGAAAAATGTCACTTTATATGTATTATGTATTGCACTTCTGAGTGTGAAATATTTTCCTCTTATTTTCCGACCTACGCAAAATTAAATTAATAATATAACTACGCAGTAATAAACTGTTATGACTTGAAACTATGCGGCATAGTGATTATACGCTGTTTGCTTGTATAATTTGCGATGTGACCTCTATCAATAATAAATTGAATATTACACTTAGAAATTTATGAGAAAATACCTATAACTTGAATAGACAAAGATAGCGACGTTGTATAAAGGAATTTTAACCACAAAGCAGAAAAACTGTGTGTATTATCCAATAAAAACTCCCGAACAGTAAGATACTAGAATTTCTGGATCAAAGTTACTATTTTAACCTGCTACGTCATTCCCATTTTATAGAACAAAGCGCACGGAGAAAGACAAGTATTCCTAATTTATGAAGAATCTCTTCAAATTATTGGTAATCCGTTTAAAATCTGGATTTTAGGCCGTTTCCTGATAATTTTTTAAGTAAATTCCTAATATGACGGAACACGTGTATTTGCCTTGATAATATACGTATAATGACGAAATGTAAAAATATTAGAATTTAAATGAACACGCAAATTCGCATTTCACTAAAAGTTTATAAGGAAATCTATCAATTCATTCGTTCAGGACCTGCAATTCCGTTTTTAACCGGATTACGAATAATCTGAAAAGATTCTTAATTAATAGCAATAAACACTCTTCTCCGTGCAATACGATCTGAAGCCAGTCGCCATCAAATTAAAATAATGAAACAATCAAAATGACACAAAATAACTCACAGTTCGCGAGATGTTAAGGTATTGATAGTACACACAGAGCTTTGCTACCCAATTTCTACCGATTTATAACACGTTTCTCCGATTTAAAACACGTTTTTCTATCTTTTAAGTTTTACAGTTCAAAAAAAAAGTTATTTTAGAAGATAATATCTATACATTTGTTATGCCAAAACGGAAATTATACGAAATTACCTCGATAGAAAAAAAATCGCAAAGTAAGGTACGAAAATTATTAAAAAAACACGTTTTGTTCTGTTATTTTATATGTCATAGGCAATTAAAAAATTCACAGTGTATCTTTAAATGCAACTAAAGCATTTGATTTGAGTCGTATTTTATTAAATATTTTCAAATTTTCACTTAATTATTATCGTTTTTAATATTAGCGCGCTCTCTCTAACATTCGTATTTACTCCATCTTCGTGTCACCTGTTCCTGTACTTCATTTTATTTAACTTAATTTCAATTTATTTTTGTAATATTTATATTTTATTGTAATACCTGAATCAACTGTAAAGCGCCCCTGAGGTGATATCTCACAGAATCGGCGCTATACAAATTGTCCAATAAATAAATACATATCTCCCTTTCAAACCATCTTTCAACGTTTACTACTGGGCTTAATTTGGGTCGAATCATAGACATATGAATATTAGTAGACCTGCCCTAAGTGATTAAAAGCGTATTATCCCCACTCCCCATACCGGTTCCATTGGAGCCGGCTGTGCTCGCGTATGGCCTCAAGTGAAATTTGAAAACGTGACGTCATCATTCTTGTGCGAACTATGGTCGAGGCATCATCGGTTCATTTTACGAAATAACACGGCAAAATGTTGACTTGTACTATGAAAACTTGTAAAAATAGATGTGAAAAAGAGAATAAACCCAATTGTCGTATTACATTCCATATATAAGCATTATTTTACTTTATTTTAAGCATATTCACATCGTTTAATATGAATCAGTTGTTACTATCACATCGAGAAACGTCTGGACGCGAAACACAAAGCTGGTTGGTTGCTGGGAAGTAAATTATGAACATTTATAAAAGTGTCTTAACTAAATACTTAAACGAAATATTCGACTCTGAAAATGGAACCGAATTTTTTTGCCGAATTTGGACTTCGCAAATTTGTTCATAACGTGGCGAGTAATTTGCGCTCCCATGTAAAAATGTCTATTCATTCAAAAGCAGATTTTACTTTTAAGAAGTAAATGGTGATATTATAATGCGAGATGCCTATTTACTGTCAGATTGATTTATTGACGAATCACAGTCAGCTTCACTCCCTTCGTTCTTCAACAGTTGATTTTACCCCTCGCCATTATCTTCTCGTCTATTAATTCCTATGTCTGTGGGTCGAATGCATGGTGTGGGCGGTGAATTTGGCAAATAAGAAAATATAAGCAAAGGCAAGGAGGTTTGGAGGATAAAACTCAGATATTGAAAATCGATTGATCAGAGAATACCCAGAACTAAGGGATAAAGTTGATAGTCAGGTACCCCAATGACAAATCAATGGTCGTACGTGGTGTTCAATAACACGTGCTACTTGTTAGTTAGCTTCGCCGACTGAAGCCTTTCGGATTACCCACCCTGCACCCCTTAAGCATAACACGATTACTGACTCGACTCGGATAGCCAGATTACTAATAATTCAATTTTCACTGTCTCGATCACCCGAGGATACGTAATAATAACTAGGTAGTGCACATTCACTAGCGGTGTTGCCTAAGAAAAGGGTTGAAAATATAATATGGCAAATATTTGTTTAGGAAGAGCTGAATTGTGTAAATTAATTAACTAATTATTTATACTTACTTAGTTCACCCTAAACACGAGAGACTGATGTAGGGTTTTAAATTTTATTTTAAAAAATAGTACCTAGTGCAGAGCTAATTCGTTATAATTCACTACATTCATAAATATTATAAATAACATCATCCTTTGCTCGTCTTTTACGTAAACAGGTGACATTAGTTTTATTCCAAATCGGTAAAATAATAACACTTTATCGTTTTATGTTCAGTCTAGTATCAAATACCATTTAAGGGAGTCTTTGGTATTATTTCATATATTTAAAGAATCACACCAAGAATATTTAGAAATATAAACAAAAATAATTCATAAATGTCAACGAATTCATTGCAAGTTCACCCATTTTTAATCGGATAAATAATATTCGATAAATTTAAATAATTAAGTTTGATTACCTAAACCCTAAACATTCGCTGTACTTTGACCAACAATATTTTTTACATCTTTAAATAATAAACTTATAAACAATCTAATAAGAGGTTTTCACGTAAACATAAAATTATAACAACAAACTAAGGGTCCTACTGGACTGGTCCCGTGGGCTAATAATATTAACAAAAAATACAAAATTGTAAATATTAAATAAAATAAAAAAAAAACCATAGGATATAAGAACACAAATAAATGACAATATGTCAATTTTATCCTTAGTGACAACACCAATAATCACTAATATATGTATATACCTACAACTAAACTGAACAAATGTTTATAAAATGAATCACATGCAACTGGACAGGGTTCATATCAACAACATAATAACTTACAGCATGTTATTAATAATTATTTCATAATAGGTATATTTTTTAAATGTTCCCAAACTACACGAAAATATGTCAATATCATTAAAATTCTTATTATATAAGTTACACGCTCTAAATATAAAAGCGTTTGGTCTGAAATTAGTAGAACATAAATAATAATAATATATTTATAGTAGCATTTTATAGACGTTTCAAAAGATAACTGAAATATTACAACATTAACATTTTGAATAGCCCGCTATTTTGGTAGATGTTACTTTTGAAGCTGTCGTTTTTTGACCTTTGACAAGTAGAAACTACGCCATTAATAAAAATGGAACGATACACGCTGGAACGATACAACCCAAGAGTTATTGTTGATAAGCCTTTTATCCTCATCGTGTGACTGTTTGGTGCGGTTTATGGTCCGGCGGAGTCATTGGACCTTACTTTTTCGAAAATGAGGCTGGAGCAACAGTTACAGTGAATGGATTGCGCTATCGAGAGATGATTAATGATTTTTATGGCCGGAATTGGATGGTATTGATCTGGACAACGTTTACTTTTAACAAGACGGCGCTACGTGCCACACAAGCAACGAAACCATTGATCTTTTACGATTGAATATCAAAATAACACCTCTTATTGGAAAACCCTGTGTTTAGCATTCACAGATAGTTTTCCTAAGAAACCCCAGAAGCGACCGAACGTTTTTACATGCCTCGTATTATAAACTAGCAGACCTCTTTCTTCGTTCATCACATACGCCACATTTTACCACATACAGAATGTTATTAATTTTTTATTTCATCATTTGATGTCATGTCTTCACGACTTTTTCCCGATCATTCACTTCATGTAGTATACCACATTTTTACTGTAAAAAAAAAACAAATATTTTACGACTTTAATTCGACTCGGTATTTTATTCCAGTGCAGAGAACGCGTGCAAAGACTTGCCCAGAGGTCTCCGACTTTTTATATCATTCACCACTGTACACCACATTATTACTGTTAAAAAAATAAATTTTATCGACTTTAATTAACTCCGTATCGTATTCCAATGCCGAGCTATTGCGTAGTAATGAAACAAACAAACAAACCTTTATCGTTACATACATCGTCACAACGTTACAAACATCGATAAATATAATACGATATGTATAAATAAAACATACCTCGATGGATTTTCTGCTCAGTTACGTGAAAATGATGTCAATACTGACAGCATGCAGTCAATGACGCCATAGACAGATTTCATTATAATCATCAAACGAAATGAAATGCGGACTTTTTGCCACGTTGTAAAATAATCTACAGATTCTAAAAAGATAAAAAAATAATAATGGCGCCGGTAGAGTATATTTATTATCAGATCGTAAACAAACCAGCGCCTAAAATAAAACACAGGTACAAATGCATATGAAGGTAGATAAATAATATTACGAACGTAGATTTTTATCAGGAAAAACATGATGCTAATTGCGGGCGATAAAGTCATGTTTTCCGGACGCGTCAACTTAAGACGAGACAATACCATAAAATATAACCAGAATCTTAATGGCGTAAGTGAAGCAGGTCGTGCACAAAAGTATGCGACGCGCGGCCCTATTATATTGGACAGACCTGCGGTTGAATTTGTCCTATCAAATCTATAAAATAAAGTGGGAATCTTAACGACGTAAGTAATGAAGTGGCGTAAAACAATATTCAGCGCGCCGCTCGGCGTAATGAACGCCCCTACGGTCGACTTTGCCGCCCTAGCAGGCCTAGAAATTCGATTTTTCCGTGGGGTTTATTTTAATTATTTCTGATGATCGTATTACTAAAATCTCAAATGTTTCTAGAGGGATACCTCGGGCAGTTACTAATTCATCGTCTAGAAAAATAAAACCTGGTGCTTACAGCTTATTTTGTAGTTGAAAAACGTTTTATAAAATTTTCAAACATTTTTACGTAAAATGTTTTAAAGGTAAGGTCCTGTTTTTATTAATCTTAAATATAAATATCTTACATCCCTCTAAAAAAATTTGAGATTTTAGTAATGCGTCAATCACAAATAATTAAAATGTGAGCGTCGAGCAAACTCGTCTTACGTCGCCTTAAGAGGAAGCTACAAGCCAAAAATGTGTGTATTCTTGGTATTCCTTATATCGTCACGAATATAGTTAACAGGTTCGCTGCCGCCTATGCACAATATAACTCATCCTAGGTGCCAAGCGGCGCCACGGTTGAAAATCACTTAGCAGGTGCCGGCGGTTTCGTCCGTTTAGTCGCACTCTTTTTACTCTCTTCTTATTATTTTGATAAAACAAAAATAGACAATTTTTTTTTGTCTTTTGTACAAATAATAACTAAAATACAAGTAGCAAATCAAATAAGATAATGAAAGTAATACACATCTCATGAAGAAAAAATATTTATAAAAATTTGGTGGTACTCATTGACGCACTCAAGTTCATTTTCTAACTCCCTCTCAATGTCTTCAACTTGCAGAGATTTACGTAGGGACGAGACTTTTTTGGACGAGATGGTCCAGCATCATCACTCATTATGACAATAAGAAGATTTTGACACAAAAAAATTAAAAAAACACAAACTTATCGTTTACTTTTTTAAATGGCCCTTTACAACAATAACCTAATTTTTTCTTGAAAACCAATTTCTGTAAAATGTTGGTACAATTGTCAACAACAATGCCAGCTACAGAAACAACCATTCGGCGCGAGTGCCGGCAGGAAAATGATGTTTGTGCAGACATACTACTCATGGCTCCGGCCGGAGCCGCCGGCACCCAGTGCCAGACGCCGAATGGCTCCGACCGGAGTCACCGGCAGCGAACCTGTTAAGGCGATGCACTACGTCGTGTGATACTTTAAATTGAGCCGCTATCAATAACAACCCTTACGTAGATGGCGATAAGGTTTAAATTTCCGCTAACACCATCCGCCTGTTTTGATTTATGCAAGAAAAAAACATGGCCAAAAAGTGCCTTTTATTTTATTTTGTGGATGTTCAGGCAAAATATTAATTTTTTTTCGATCACTTTATAAATAACTTAATTTGCCATATTATACAAAAAAATCATAATCGAAAATGGGTTCGTAAGTAGGAGATTTTGAACTTTAAAGCAGTTTTCATAGGCCTTTACATTCGTTTTTTCTGGGCTTATAAAAAGACTTATCTAAAAAAATACTCGATTATTTCAAAGGCCAAGATGTATTCTACTCGCAGTATTTAATTAAAGCATCTGAAATATTTCTAGGCGACCAAATTTTCAAACCAAAAACAAATGATTTTGCATTACTACGTATGGCATCGCCTTAAAATGCACCAAAATCGATTGGCAAACGGAGTCTAGAAACGCTCAATTTCAAGCGCAAAGGTGGTTTTTATTTATTTTGTAAACAATTTTATAAGAAAGCAAAAAAGTTAATTAAGGGAAACTGTCATAGATAATCTTAGCCATAATATGGTATTTTTAAATAGTTATATTTATGCATTCATACATTTGTACAGAAAAATATTTTTTTTAGTGGTTAACATTTACATTTTATATTGAGTCAAAAAGACACAAAAAACGCCCTTTTTAAAATATATATATTTTTTTTAAATAAAAGTTATTTTTAAAATTTATATTTCCTACTATATACGTAGTAGGTTGGGAAAGGTTTCCCATTAATACCAGAAAAGAATTTAAAAGTTGCCTCTAAAATCGTGCAAAATGGAATTCTATAATGGCCTTGGATTGCAATACTCCGGATAGGGATGCATAATCTGGACAGAATTACAAAGTACGGTTAGGGTTGCATATTCTGGATAGGATTGCAAACTACGGATAGGGTTGCATAATCTGGACAGGATTGCAAACTCCGGATAGGGTTGTATAATCTGGACAGGATTACAAAGTACGGATGGGGTTGCATAATCTGGACAGGATTACAAAGTACGGACAGGGTTGCATAATCTGGACAGGATTACAAAG
The DNA here is from genome assembly GCF_061612785.1 of Hesperophylax consimilis. Taxonomy (NCBI): domain Eukaryota; kingdom Metazoa; phylum Arthropoda; class Insecta; order Trichoptera; family Limnephilidae; genus Hesperophylax; species Hesperophylax consimilis. Next base: position 25,856,742 of record NC_142847.1, read on the forward strand.
TACGGATAGGGTTGTATAATCGGGACAGGATTACAAAGTACGGATAGGGTTGCATAATCGGGACAGGATTACAAAGTACGGATAGGGTTGCATAATCGGGACAGGATTACAAAGTACGGATAGGGTTGCATAATCTGGACAGGGTTGCAAACTCCGGATAGGTTTGCATAATCTGAACAGTATTACAAAGTACGGATAGGGTTGCATAATCTGGAAAGGATTACAAAGTACGGATAGGGTTACATAATCTAGACAGGGGGTAAAGTCTGGATAGGGTTGCATTATCTGGACAGGGTTACAAAGCCCGGAAAATCCTCGATAAATTCGTAGGCATGCTGGTCTGCTTTATTCTCGACTTTCTTCAATTACGACTTCTTTAAAAACTTTATCCTTTCAAAGTAAGTAGTTTATTAGAGCAATTGTGACTATTGTGCGGTTTCACATAAAAAAATTTCACAAGGAAACTCTTATACCATATTCAGCTCGTAAAAACTGATAGGCCATAAAGCCTAATAAAAGCGTTAGTCGCAAAGAAAGTCCCATTAGATTGTGAAGGCTGAAACAGCTAAAATTTCATCGTAAAGCTTAATATTGTATATCGAATGCCCTGAAAGACTGCCTACCGAATTCAAGATACAAACGTTAAAAAGATTGAACTGAAATTATGACTGACACCAGCTCATGTGATAGCAGAAGGATTTGCTTTAGTTCAAATATAAACCTTTTTTGTCTGTGGACAATATCAGCCTTTGCGTTTCTGTACTTTTTTAAAACTCTTGCACATTACAACGACAAGATTATTGATAGAACTACAATAATAAATGCAAACAGTTATTCCGTCATAAAACGTCAAATGAATAGGTACATTCTAAACAACATTCAGTGGGAAGAGATGGCCGATAGCGTGGAAAAAAGCAAACAACAGACAGAGAGAGAGAGAGAGAGTTGGCATTCATAATCCATAATACATGTTGTTTGTCAGTTGACTCTCCATAGCATAATATTATCTAGTTCAAGTCCCCCCATCTCCCTCCTCCCCCTAGCCGGCGTTCTCGGAACCCCCTCGGCGAGGAGGGCGGTGAGAGGGGAGGTTATGTGCCGAGGATCGATACTCCGATTCCACGCCCGCCCCAACCCGCCCTATTCCCGTGGGTAGTAACTTTCCAGAATTATCGTACAGGGCGTGAGGAGGTGGTGGGAGATTCCAACCCGCGCGTGAATGGCGCCCACGTGGTGGGAAGGGATTCATCGTATTTTGTATTGGGAATTATGCAAACTACAATACTAGTGGTATTAAATTGGATACTCCAATATGAATCGATTCATTCAATGAATGTTTAAAAATCATTCGAAGAAAATGATTTGATTCAACAGACACTCATAGAAATTGCGTATCTTCCCCTAATGATAAAAATTTCAACGTATACTTTTTGCGCAATTAGCAAAGATTTATCGTATTCTTTTAATCCTCAGGCATATTTGTTGTTTTTTTTAACAAACAGTTATTATCCGTAGAGTCTGTTGGCTTTTCGGAACAGCTCATATGGTCTCACAGAAATCGTTGTATCTTACTGTTGAGGTTACGAATACGTTGTTAGGTTATAGGTATAGGTTACGATCTAAACGGCGTTAGAAAGAGAAAACAATACGCTTTATATTCAAATCTAATCGAAATCTAACCACTTTAATGAAACCAAAGGTAATGACTGAAATTTGAAAAAAGAAACTGAAAGTTGTGAATTTGAAATTATTTATTTGGAAAAAGTTATTTAACTTTTTTTAGTTGGCGCACTTTTTTTACTTTTTGCTAGCGCACTTTACCCCCGGACATCCCGTAGAAAGCCTTCGAATCAACGAGAAATTTAAATAAACTTGAATGGATTCAACTCCGGAAAGGCTATATAACGGATATTCATCCCAGAGGTGACCGAATAAATCATCAAAATGATAATTCATCACATCTTTAAAAAGTTATATAAAGTCATGGAAAGTGATGAAACAAAAACTTTATTAACTGGGTTAAGTAGGTTATGTTAGGTTAGGTTTAAATTATTTTCTTATCGTTTCTAATGACTTTGTATCACTTTTTAGGTGTGTTGAATTGTCGATGTGTTGATTTATCATGGAACCCATCCCAGAGTTTATTTTTTGTCTACCCCGAAAAACGAATGAATATTTCGTAATCCACAAGGTTCAGGGCCCATCCATTTCCATATGGTGATGGTGATATTCAAGAGAATTGATACAGTGTTTGAATGAGTTTTTTTGCTGGTAATAAACAAACCTAAAAATAAATTGTTTGTTTTTTCAAGAACCCTTATAACGTTTTTCTTACCTCATGTGACGAGTCTTATAATAAACTGATACAATTAATTGTATTATTATCTATTAATGGCACTCGACACATTCTAACGGGGACTAATGTACTTCAAACATGAGCTAGGGGGCTTAAAAGCAAGACAACCCAAAATATCACGTTTTATCTGTCTCAACTGTTCGATATGAAAGTTTGAAACTCGGGAGAAGATGGTTCGACAATAATGCGATTTTCTTACAGCTTTACAGAAAAGTTTTTTTTTTCGAAGAAAAGGTTTTCAATAAAACGAAGGTATGGAATTTTACAGGTCAGTGCCAATTCAAAAGTCGTTAAGTAAATACGGCTAGGGAAATTTACCGTGGTACAAAATACAAAGTTCCAAGTAATACTGGTCGAGATTAGGTCTAGGGACAGATTGAGGTAGAATTCCCAGACTACGCTCTTTGAGACGCAGTAAAAAGGCGAAGAGAAGCGCAGGAATTATTAGAAGACGAAGAATGGGAGATATTAATAATATTAACGCAGCGCGATAAACAGGAAAGTCTTTCGCTCTGGATTCGTGACTGGATTGAAATCGAGAAATTACTAATAGATGGAAAAGTCAAATGCAGATCGCCACACTTGGTGCTAATATATGAAATATGAGTGGTGGGGAGTTGAAGGAGATGAAACGTAGGAAGGAATGGAAGTACCTGGCCATTCAGATCTGGTCACTAAAGGTGGATATAGGCTTTTGAAGAAACATTATAATTCTTAATTGTGGTCTTTTAACACGACGATACTGAGAGTATCTACTACTCTGAACGTTTACAATTATGCGAGTACAATTTTCTATGAATAACATCTTCATTGGTACTCTATATTTTGAGGATGCGTTTGTATTGTAATTATTGTACAAAAATATTAGGATATTTAAAACAAAAACCATAGAAATGAGAAAGATCGAATGAAGCGAGTTTTCTTCAACCAAATCTATAGTGAGAAAACTTGCAGCTATGAGACATATAATTATAATGAATGGAAACTTATTAACATAAAGACTTCATTAAATCAGATAATGACCGGGAGATCTGCTATCAAGGCGAGCCTTACTATTTTGATAAGTAGGTAATTTGTAGTTGTAATGAGGTTATAATTATACGCATCGGGTCATTACGACTTAATCCCCACAAAATGACTAAGTATTTTTGGTAATAATTACTCAATTAGAGCAGAATGAAAATATGCACGACCAAAATGAAAAAAAAGTGTATTTAAACATTGTCATTAATATACAGAGATGTGCTTTATTTCAAATAAATCCATTTCAAATGGAAATGCAAAATGCAAAATGGGTATTTTCCATTTTGCATTTTAAATGCTTTTCTAAAAACCATTTTGCATTTTAAATGCTTTTCTCAATGCATTTTCCATTTTAAATGCTTTTTTGCAACATTCTTCCTACTATCTCCACTCATCTTTTTTTCATAAGCCCCAAATATCAGTCGGTCCTCAACCTCGCTATGAGAGATAATTTCCATGTGTCAAGTTGCTCCCTGGTAGGAGCCCTGGCAATTGAGTGATACCATTACAAAACATACTGATTCTAATACTGAACATGGGGCCATGACGCTGTAATATTAAATGTTAGATAGCAGTTTCTATGTTTTTACGTTGGCAACATTAGTCCCGCGCAAATTTTTTGTGGTTTCATAATCTGTAGTCGTGGTGTTTTTGGATTTACCATCATGTAATATGTTTGTTCTACATTGATGTCCATTATTAAATCACAAAATTGTTTAAAAATTCTTTAATCATTTTGATTGTTTGACCTGAGAAACCATTTTGCATTTTCAATGCATTTTGAAAATAGGTATTTTGCATTTTGCATTTGAAATGCATTTCTAAAAACCATTTTGCATTTTCAAATGGAAAAGTTTTGACCCATTTCCATTTTGCATTTCAAATGGTTTTGGGTACCCATTTTGCACATCTCTGTTAATATATAAACTGACCATTAATTGCGATGGGAAAAAAATCACTTATGTGGACCACAAAATATAGATTATTTCGGAAAGTTTTAAAGATTTTTAAATGAAGCTTTAAACTTAGTTAGTTATTTGGTAATGAAAACACACCACAATAAAGTTATGCTAGTAAATATTTAACATGAAAATGGTGCAAACACTTTTTGACCTTGCTCGGGGGAGTGACCCCAAAAAAAATGTTAATATGTTTGGAAAAATATAAATTTTATTGTGTTTAATTTTACAATATGCACTTGTTACTTATTTTTATAATTCGTTACATACCGGTTTCATAATATAAATACTTTCTAATAAGCGTGTTTTGTTACTTTTAAGATTGTAGCATCGATTTACAAATCTTGAAAAAGGAGATCTAAAAAAAATTGTCTATTTGAATTTTATCTTTGTTTTCGAGAAATGCAAATCTTGGAAGCGGAAATCAACCCACTTCTCGACATCCGATCGAACTGAAACTCGGCACTCATTGTCGATCACGACATCACAGCAGTTAATTAATATACGAAATAAATATCGGTCCTACCCGATCGGCATTTGGCGAGGTTGTTAGCGCGGTTGACTCCAGTCGCTGGGAAGGAAGGTATAATTCTCATTCAGACCAATTTTTAAAAGACATAATAATATACAAAATACGAAATAGAAATATAAATTATGTTAAATAAATTGTTTTTTAAGGATTGATTTTTTTCATATCCTGTCAGGCGATTAACTTTGACATTTTTTGTCAGTTAAATAACTTTACAATGGAGCTCTCATCAACGACAGAAACAAAGGTATATTTGAATACAAAACAAACGAAGATTTCATAACCATCCTTTGTACGCAAAAAATTCCCTGCAGAAATCGACAAACTAAATAAAACTTCTAAAATATTATATGTACACTGTCCAATGTACATTGCCTCGCCTTGAAAATAACGAAAAATAATATAAACTTGTTTACGTTGCTGACACCTTGTTTATCATCCCTTGTTTTTATGGCAGGCTTTTACTAATTTGATAAAGTAAAACTCGATGTTATCATAAAAAAACCCACCTAGAATAATAATTACCAACCAAACACCCTGAAGGGGTGGTGTGTTTCGACCCTCGCCGGAATCACAGAGACGAGAGAATCTAGAAGGAAAGATTTGTTATTATTTACAACTTTACAAGTCCTCTTTCCTCCCTGTTAGGGTGGGGGTGGGGGGAGTTTTCGGGTAAGGGTTCAAGAATAACAACGGAAGATAAATAAAACACAACAGGTTGCCAGGTTGCAGGATCGCGGGAACTGGGCGCGAGCTGTGGAACCTTGTAGTTTCAAGGACAAAAGTGTAGCGACCTGACAACACCGTTTAATATTATATCGAAATAGGTTAAGTACCTACATGCTTTTTTAGAGAACGACGTCAGAGCAAAACAAGCGAATTTTGTTATGAAATAGTGACTTAATTTAAAAAAGCATTCTATACGAAAATATTATGTCAAAGACGGTTTTGTGTGTGGAATCCGGAGAAAACATGTGTCAAGTTAGGGTAGAAAAATTGTTTGAAAAGGTTTTTGTCTATAGGGCCGGTACATCCCGTGTGGTGTGGGTAGAACGTGTTGTGTCGGGAGGGTCGTGCCGTTTTCAGTCGTTACCATGGTTTGGTCCTGACAACACCGTGGCTTTGCCGTCCGCACGTTTCTTGAAAATGGACGTTTTTTCGTCGCCACCGGCGTCTTCCTGTGAGACTACCTTAAGGAAAATGATTTTAAACATCGGACTCACACCTTGGAAGAACTCAAGGATCGAATTCGGGAGGAAATCGCCGCTATACACGTCGAGACGTGTATAGCGACGTATCGCTGCTGGGGGCTATCATCTTCAGGACCTGAGGCATAAAACGGCATGATATACTGAATATAATAAAATAAACCCCATTTCTGTAAGTGGCGCGGTGTTTTTAAAGCCCCTCAAAACTTCACTGTCTGTTTTGTTGCAACGTGTATAGTGACTATACAGGGTGTATCGGAAAGTACCCGACAAACTTTAACCAGCTATTCCTCAGCACATTTGGAGTAAAAAATGTTATGGGCGCTTCGCTGTCCGGTAACATTTTTTTCCATTAAAAACAAAAAATAAATAAAAAAAATCCACACTCCGTCACTGTTATTTGCATTGTTTCTCGTGTTCAAGAGCTGTTATTAGGAAGTGTGTCAAAAAGTGTCCTCGCTCTTTCGTACACACTAAATAATAATAGTTAAAAATGAGACGAATGGTGCCGTGCCACTTCGTTGATTGTAAAAGCGCGCCAACGTACGTACATTATTCAACGAAACTCGAACAAAATATTGCCAAATGGGTTTTCAAACTTTGACAAAGGATAAAACATTGGTGACATGTGGTGAAAATTACTAAATTTTTTATTAAAAAAAAATGTTACCGGACAGCAAAGTGCCCATAACATTTTTTACTCTAAGGAATAGCTGGTTAAAGTTTGTCGGGTACGTGCCGATACACCCTGTATATGGATAGCTTACCTTCTTCTTCTCCTACCCTTCTACAGCCACAAATTGATAAACAAATGGATTATTGTTTCGCTGGCATATTATTAAATAATATACATACACTACACAAATTTTGTCTAATTATAATATATTATTATTATTCCATCCACCGTTTTCAAAATTTCTTCTAAAACTTGAAAAACACGAATCCCTTTCGAAAATCTGTTATTAATTTCACTTTCAGGCTTCGATCGTATCGAGACACTAATACATAGCCAGGCTCCACAGATGTTTCGTTGATTCGACCTTGAGATTCTGCGTCCCTGTCAGTCTCTCTCGTGGGCCCATGTGCCGTCTCTTCCCCACTGCTTTCCCGAATTTCCCGTGACGTCACCGCGGACCCGGGGATGTTGGACTGGGTAGATTTTGCAAACAAAGGCGCCACAGCCGTGTCAACTTTGTTTATTAAAGAGTCGTATTGAAATTACTTTGATTAAAGAATCTTATTGAAATGTTTTTGTTTATTCAAAAATCTTATTCTTCAGTCTTGTCAAGCAACTAACCTACAATGATATAATAACAGAACTTGAATAAGTCTTTCACAGAACCCGAAAATGAACGTTGAAATTTGATGAATTATTCAAATTCTCCGAAACAACCCGTCCTAAAAATATCGTATTCAAATTCCTACGGTTGTTAAATAATAATCTTGTTGAAATGTCTTCTTAATAAAGGAATCTTGTTGAAATGTCTTCATAATAAAGGAATCTTGTTGAAATATCTTCTTAATAAAGGAATCTTATTGAAATGTCTTAGTTTATTAAAGGAATCTTATTGTAATGTAATTGGTTGTTGAAAACTCTGAAATTTCTTTGTTCTTTAAATAAACTTATTAGTGCTTTTGTTTATTGAGAAATACTGTAGAAACATCTATATGTTCTTAATAAGGCACAAGAGACCCAAACTGCTAAAAAAAACTTTTGGAGACAGTGAGACTATTACATCCCCAATCCGTCAGGCAGAAGGTAGTCGGGAGGGGAAGGACATGGGGAAGAGGAAAGTGAGGAAGAACCTGGCTATTCAGATCTGGTCACCAAACATGTCCAAAGCCATATGAAGCAACGTTTCTATCTTAATTGTGGTTTTTCACCAGGGCGACACTAAAAGTATCTAACACTCTACCCTTACAGTAAACGACGTGCTATCAAGTTACTCTTATTGGTTTTGGTAGCCTTACAGAATATTCACGTTTCGTAAATAATTTGGTAATTTCACGCTTGAAGGTTAAAGGTCGGCCCTAACTTAGATTATTTCCCCTCAGTGATAAAAGGTATTCGAATTCCCCAATAAACAAACCTTCAAACGATGGAACGGTGAGATCGATTCGACCTCAAAACAATATAACGCTGGAAAATTGCTCGAATCATTGACTGTGTATATTCAAATTCGTTCATAAATGATTCGCGTGAGTAAATATTATTATGATATCATTGTTTGGGTAGGTACCAGGTATCTACTTAGTAGAAATATTTTCTATACAAACACACTTTCAGTATTCAGAACCAAATAATGCAGTTGTTTTGATAGGTGGATTATTTGGTGGGGAAGCAGAAGATCTAGTTGGAAAAACCGTAGGGAAATGCGCGGAAAATAGTCGAAATTAAGTAATTCCTAGGTGTAAAATAAGAAAGAAAGAAATCAGTGGATTTAAAAAGATAGGCGAATTAATGAATTCAATACAATGAAACTAAAAAAGTCAATTACTGATTCAATGAATTAAAGCGAAAAAAAATTAAAATTATTCATAAGTTTGAACGAAACTTCCCATTACTTTTACTAGTTGTAAAAACTAAATTATTAGAATGCATTTACCACTGGGATTAGCGTTTTGATGATTTTGGCCGGTAAATTGGTTTGTGAAAAGCTAAAAGAAATGCGTTAATTTGAATTATTATCGGTTTTATAGGTAACATAATAAAATCCCCCAGAAATAAACATAAATTTTTTTTAAATGCCCAATGATATTAATAATAAATAACCAAATGGTAATTGGTCCTGGGAAGAAGGAAGTCCGATTTTTTTTAAATAACTTCACTTACCACACACAATGTGTCATATTAATTACACGCTTGCCCTCTTACTAATAAACTTGTTTTAAATTTTACACAGCTGATAAATAACCATTTATATTAATGGTTGTATATCAGTTTTGTAAAATTTAAAACACGTATGTATGTAAGGCATTTAGTAGACCTAATAAAAGGATAATTTATAAAAAAAAACTCATAACAGGAGCATTATTGGTTCCTTAGAACAGGAAATCTGCCTAGCTATGAACTACTGTCGACCTGACATAATAGCTGTTGTCCGGTCAAAAAAAAACGCAACGTGCACGATATTGAAAATATGTAACTTCGGATTGAAACATTATTTAAACAATTCTCAATGAATATGCTTAATTTGCCTGACTGAAGAATTTTCACTGACTTGGTGTTTCTTTATAAAACTCTAAATGATGCATTGATATCCCATAATTGCTTGCATTGATTGATAAGCTTTCGGATTCCACTACGTAATACTAGAAGTCAGGATTTAGTTCAGCGCAGAAATTCTGGTACTAACTATCATATGTATTCCTCAATGTCCAGAATAATGGAGGGAAATGATTATACCGAGTCAATGGAATCTTTAATGTATCACTTAACAAATTTAAAACATTGTCACTGAGACAGTTTAGTTATGTATAATACATTTGTACTGTATTAATTTATGATTTTTACTAGTCATATGTAAAAGCCCCTAAAAAGGGCGATAATAAAGTAATCAATAAAAATAGGTAACTACTTTTTTATGTCTTACCATCATCAGGTCTGCAATGCAAATAAAAAACGTATAATATTGCTTAAATTATGTACACAATTAATTAATCTATCTATATAAATACAAATGTAAATGTTCGTTTGTTCAAAATCTTGAATCTCCGCGGGTTCTTCACCGATTGCTTTGAAATGTTTTCACAACTTGCATTCTAATACGCAGGTGTTTTTGAATACCTATACTATATGTATAGATGTCACCTGTGACAGGTAAAAATATGCTTTAAAAACAGCGCCATCTGTTGGATGTGAAAGCAACATGCGCTATTGTTTCTCTATCTGCATAGACAGACTGATCCGCAGCAAGGCGTGGCGGGGTAAATAGCGCCATTTTCTTGAAAAATCGCCTCAAGGGCGCTTTAAAACCTCATTCAGACAATATCTTCCGGATGCATGTTTTCGTGCAATTTGTTATTGCTACCATTATTTTTTGCTTACATTTGGTTTAATATAATTAAGCCACGAATCATTATATTTTGTAGACATTCTATATGTATCACTCTATCTACACCGGCAACACAATTTGGCAGACTTCACCGAACACGCGAATACATATTATATTGAAGGTTTCATCACAACAACAGATTGGCTGAATCAATACAGTTCTATTTTGTACAAGGGAAGTGGAGGCGGCTTTCCGCAAGGGAATTGCCCATTTTTTTACGGCGTTCTTTATTCTGTCGAACAAAAATATACTGGTAGATATTTTTATACACCAAAAGATTATGTTGGGATATTTTAGTGAGAAAACAATAAGAAAAGAAGTATAATCATTGGTATAATTTCCATATTTATTCCAATAAAAGTGCAGTTGCATTTTTTTTGCAATTTTATTATTTAATAAATGTTTACATGTTAAATTTTTTGACATTTTTTAAACTACTATACTAGGCTAATGCCCGTGTTGTGGTAGTTATACATGAAATAATAATAAAGATAACATAAAAGAACTAAAAATACTATTTTAAAGAAACATAAGTATGCAAGTATGAATCACACATGAAATAATAATAAAAATAACTTAACAGAACTAAAAAAACACTATTTTATAGAAACATAAGAAAGAAGTAAAGAATAAAAAAACAAATTTAATGATAAATGAAACAAAAACAAATATATTAAAAAAAAAATTTATATGTTCTTTATTCAGTAAAGTTTATACATTACAGTAAACGGGTAAATTTTTGGCCACCACACTAGGCACATGCCCGTGTTGTAGTGGTCAATTTTATGTTAAGTATAATAATACAAATTAAAAATAAGTTGAATGAAAACAATTAATAGTAAACTGAAAAATAAAGAAAAAGTATATGTATATTTAAAAAGATACAAATAAAAAAAAAAATATTAAACATTAAGATTAAAATATAAGCATAATTAATATAGATTGTTTAATGCATATAATGGAAACGATCAAATTTAAATAAAACTATTTATGCATAAATTAATGATTCTCTTTATCATTCAATACGAAGTTAATACTAACAGAACAAAACGAAACATGAAACAGACCAAAACACAGAAAATAAAAAAAAAGTAACACACAAATAGGAATCGAACCCAGGATCTCTTGTCTTACCGGACAGCGTCTTAACCAATCGACTTGTGGGACCTTGCAAAAAAATTTTTCACTTCTTTGGCAGCTAACTTTTTGTGTTTTCTTTTATACCTTTTTAGTTGTGTCCGTTATCTTTTCTGTGTCTTGTTCTGTTTCATGTTTAGATTTCTTAGTATTATCTTCTTCTTCTTCAATGATATATTACATTGATGGGAATAACCTTCAATGTTAAAGAAGAGTTGTTCCAATAAAAATTGAATGTTTCTTTGTTTATGCTTTAAAACTACTGAACCGATTTGTCAGAAAATTTCAAAGTTTGTTCTTATTAATACCAGGAGTATTTAGAGAGTAGTTTGAATGCTAGAGAAAGACTTTAAGCATTATATCTGCACGGGAATAAGATACGGAATCAAAGTAAACTTCATATAATGTAATATTTCTAAAGTACCAATGTATACAGTAGGGAATGGTAGAAAAAGTCGGGGACGCCCGAAGAAGGGATGGGACGGTCATGTGAAACAAATACTATTCATACTTTAGGGTGCGTACAAACAGGTCAACATTTCCGCGAGCCTTCCGAGCACTTGAGCAACGCCGCACAGTGGGCTGAAAATCTCCTTTCATAGACATAGAGACTTGAATTTTAAAGGGTATTTTTTTGGCTAGAAATGGATTCTGCTGATCATTACTATGCTATAAAATTTAATATGAAGCAATTGTGTGTACAAATGAAGGAGTTATCATTTTTTTAAGAAAAATTTGTATGGCACTGACATTAAAAATGAGGCTATAACTGGAATCATAAGGTTGGTCATTATATCCTTACACACAGTTATACTACTATTTATTTGTATTATTTTGACAATTTTCGTATTGTGGTGCAACTTGCGCTTTTTTTTTTAAATCCTCAAAGTTGAAAAACAAAACTTTTTTATGTTGATGATTCATTTAAATGTTTAAATGCTTTACATATGAGATGGTTTATCTAGTTTACAATATTTTATTGACCCTATAAACCAGTGTCAGTGCTATACAAATTTTTCTTAAAAAAATGATAACTCCTTCATTTGTACACACAATTGCTTCATATGAAATTTTATAGCATAGCAATGATCAGCAGAATCCATTTCTAGCCAAAAAAAATACCCTTTAAAATTCAAGTCTCTATGTCTATGAAAGGCGATTTTCAGCCCACTGTGCGCCGGGCACACGACAGCTTGTCATAATTGCTAATATTGAAACACAATGTTTGATTGAGTTTGAAGACTCAAAATTAAAACGCGCGTTACGACAACCGCATTTTTCACAGTAAAGCAAAAATGTGAGAATCATCAATAATTGCGCGAAATGGCTACGGTAATGCGCGTTTCGGAAAAATGACATGTTATGTTCAAAACTGGTACAATGTAGTCGTCAAAATCAAATAAAGAGGTGTAAACAAAAACATTGGAATAAAAAACAAGTTTTTTTTGGTTTCTAACTAGTTTTAACTAGAAATTAAAAAAAAAAAAAACTGAATTCGCGGTATGCCCCGGAATAATTTCAGTCAAAGGTCAAACAAAAACAAATTGAATAAAAAAAACACATTCGCGAAAAAAGTATTTGCGGCACCTGGTGGAAAGGTCAACAGAAACCACGTGTTCCCAATTTGCGCGAGGTAAATGCTAGGTCAATTTATACTAGGGCACTTGGCTTTACTTTCTCTGTTGCCATGCAGGTTGAATGTATCATAATAATATGAGTGGTCCGCATAACACCAGACACTTCACCAAAAAGCCAAACAAATAGCATTGCTCGTTAGAAGTAGGTCGATGAAAATGGTGCACCCCCTTTTACAGCGGGCGATTTTTTAAGTGAATAAAATTACCTGTCGTGCTGATTATGCGCCGAGTCAAAATAAAGTACAAGTATGACAACTTTATAAAAGGGTTATTTCATTACTACGTGTTTCTTATTTTACACCTGTGATAACGATTTGATTTTGTACTCAGAGTCAGCGTTTTGGTCGATAAACCTGTTTATTTGAGGTTGCTTGTTGCCAAGGAGAGACGACGGACAATGTGGCTAGAAATAAACACGAGAATGCGAGTGCGGGTCGGCCGTCCCTCTCCACGAGCGAACTGTCCGATGCGGTGCGCGCTAGTATGGAGGACTGTCTGTAAAAATGAATGCAATAAATTACGTAAACATTGCAGACAGTGTGCCGTTCTGGCAACACCAACTGGCACTGCGAGACTATTGTGATTGCCATGGAAACGAAGTGAACACGTTAAAAATGTATTTACTGCCCGGTTTCGTTCATGTTTCGACACACGTTTTGTTTCTGAACAAATTGAAAAATGTATTGTGATTTTGTCTTATTTTCAACCCAATTACATCTAAATAATGGCAAAAGCTCCATACCTCGTGATGGAATTTACGCGGTGAGTAAATACATCCAGATAGAAGAGGTTTTGCGAAATTGTACGAAATCAAACTTCAACAAAAGCATTTTTATCAATTCCGGAATTTAAGAGGAAGCTACAAGCCAAAAATGTGTATATTCTTGGGATACCTTATATTGTAGGTAATAGGCATTAAAATCGCTTGACAAACGGAATCTGGAAATGTTCGATTTCAAGCACAAAACTTGTTTTTATTTATTTTGTAAATAATTTTATAAGAAAGCAAAAAAGTAAATCAAGTGAAACTATCAAAGATAATCTTAGCTATAATACTGTATTTTTTAAAGTTGTTTCCTTTACGCGTTCATACATTTCTATTGAAAAAATATTTTTTTTTGTATTTTACATTTTATTTTTTATTGAGTAATTTATTTTTTATTTGTATTCTACTCAAGCGAAACGATAGAAAAACCTTCAATTTATCTGAAGCATATTTTTTGGTATTCATAATGTACACCAATTCGTTATAAAGATTAATAAAATAGTAATTTAGCATTAAGCTTCGCCTTAAGCTCGCAGTGTTACTTCGATCAAGAGAAATAAAGCGTTGACATATTATTTTAAAAATAAAAAAATATATGGTTTGCTCCAAACTTTTCAATTGACAAAAAAAATGTTGAAATCAACTGGGGTGAAGCCAGGTAGTAATTACTTATCACCTACAAGCATTAATATAAACCTGAAAATAATAATTAAAAAATATATATTTATATTATTAACTATTTTTTCTAGAAGTAGCCGGTAAAACCGCTTGCCCAAAGTAAACAATGATAAATAATAATGAATCGTCGAATACAAGATAAAGAGCGCATGGATTTAAATAATATTGGCGGCTGCCAAATAATAATATTATGGAATACACGCACACACACGGTACTGAGCACTGAGTACTGAGCGCTGAGCACGCGGTAAAAATACAACCCGATTAATCACACAAATGTCGTCATAATCGTTTCCTATCAAACAAATACAATCAATAAACCTGACAAACTAAATCCATATTCGACTTACATTCATTTAACAAGCATTTATAACGAAATCTAATCAATTCAATTTTAAAAAAATCAATATATTTGCTCAATTTTATTTGAGTCCCAAGTGAAGCCAGCGAAACTATGGTATCCCCAATTTGGGTGCGTTGTGAGGCTGAAGGTTGTAGGGAGGGGAAGGAGACGAGGAAGTACCTAGCTATTCAGATTTGGTCACCAAACACAGCTAAAGCCATTTCAAGCAACGATTTGATTCTCAATGGTGGTCTTTCATCATGGCGATATTGAAAGTTTTATTTTAGCGACTATATAAACTTACATACAAAATATAATGGAGAATTAGAGTAGAGTGATGGTGTTTAAGCTTATTGGTGTTTTTTTTTTTGGCATACCTTATATCGTAGGTAATAGGTATTAAAATCGCTTGACAAACGGAGTTTAGAAACGTTCGATTTCAAGCAAAAAAACTGGTTTTTATTTATTTTGTGAATAATTTTATAAGAAAGTAAAAAAGTTAATCAAATGAAACTGTCACAGATAATCTTAGCTATAATACTGTATTCAAAAAAGTTGTTTTCTTTACGCGTTCATACATTTCTATTGAAAAAAATTTTTTTTTAGTAGTTTGCATTTATATTTTTTATTGAGTAATTTATTTTTACATTTGTATTCTACTGAACCGAAGCGATAGGAAAACCTTCAATTTATCTAAAGCATATTTTGTGGTATTCATAATGTACACCAATTCGTTATAAAGATTAATCAAAATAGTGATTTGGCATTAAGCTTTGCCTTCTGCTTATTTAATTCTATTTTAATTGTCTTCTTAGTCGTTTTTAGTGTTTTTTTTAACGAGGTTTTTCATTAACCTCTTGCAGACAGATTTTTATTCGTGATTTGCACTCATTAAACTTTTCTATTCGATATATATTTGGGGAGAGAAGTTTTGTTGCAAAATAAATTAAGTTTCTTTGTCCGAATATGGTTTTATAACTTGTAATGTTTTTTAATGTCATTCCCAAAGTGGTCTATATCGATCCCCAGGGGTCGGTTTCGTCCTGGTCCTTCTATGTCAGTGAGAAAAAAATTGGATGTGAATGAGATGCAAATGAGGGTCCACGAGTGGAAGTTGAACATTTAATAACAATAGCAACGCAACTGAATGCCGTAGAAATGAGAAATGTGTGGTAAAATCATGTGAGAAATGTGGATATCCGCAAATAATGCAAGCAAGTGATGTAAGAGTAATGAGTAAGATTAATAAATGGACGCTTAGATGGTTTGAGCATGTAGAACGAATGAGCGAAGATAGAAGTGTAAGGATAATATATGACTCTAATGCGAACGGTAGCAGAATCTGCGGACGCCCGAGGAAGACATACCACGATCAAGTGAATCAGATACTCGAGTCGGGCCATGTCAAGAGTCAGAATAATAGAAGAGTATGTATGAGACGATGTATGAATGTGAATGAGACAACGAGTGTGTTAAGACCGAGTTTTTTGGCGGCCCGTCCTCTCCGCCTACCACTGCGGGAAACGACGCGCGTTAGCAACCCGTTGCGCCGATACGCTCAAAAGCAACATATGATCAAACTTACAGACTTGTTTGATTCTTTATTTATAAATATAAATATCAGAGACAAAACTATTCCAGTGATGTGATGGCCAGGGATATTTTTTGAGAGGATACGAAAATAATGTGGTTAATTATTCTTCTCGAAATTCCCTAGCTATTTTTTTTCAATTATCTATCTAAATATTTGCGTAAGTTACGAGAGATTTGCTTAAAAAAACATTTTTTCAGCTTTCTTGAATAATTTGTGTTTAGGAATTGCATCCGTGTACTTCTCGGGTACAGATAGTTTCTTTGCATCTATAACTATATTGTATTATACATAAATAAAAATGGATTCGTTTGTTCAAAATCTTGAACCTCCGAAAGTTTTTCAGCGATTGCTTTGAAATGTTAACACAACGTTGCATTGGAATAAGCGTGTGTTTTTATATACCTATCTTTATATATAAAAAAATCATAGGTCACCACTGCTTTAGGTTTTATCCAGCTTGAAATAAGTGATAGTTTTTGATCCAATAATTAGCGCTGTTGTCGAGATCTAAAAAAAAATCTAGAACGATTTTTTTTCTCATCAAAAAATACATACAACCACAAATTTTCACTTCCCTACATAAAATGCGATCTGTGGCTGGACAACATCTTATATTATAAAATGCATTCCAAATGGATGAGTTAAATTCTAAATGGTTTCTAATCTTAATATATCAAAATTCATCCAACGTATGTTTGTACTCGCAAAAGGAAAAAGTAGTCGACCGATATCGCAGAAAATGTCAAAGTTTGTTGTTATTCGTACAAGGAATGTTTAGAATGTTAAAAGAAGTCGGGACTCTCAATATCACAATATCTGGAATACTCTCAATATCTCTGCTTCGTAATGAGATTCGCAATAGCGAAGCATTGTGGGGAAACCACTAGTATTATATAGATGTCACCTGTGACAGGAAAAACATGTTTTTTTAAAAACAGCGCCATCTGTTTAAGGTAAAAGCAAAACGCGCTATTGTTTCTATATCTGTGCAGACACACTGAGCCACAGCTAGTTTATTTATATTGAGAGGAGTTACAAGTCACGTAATGCTGAACGTAGTTAGGATAATTCTTGTATCAAAATAAAGTTTACCAATGAAGAAAGTCACGCGCTTTTTTTTCAAGGCTAAGCAAATTTATTCTTCTCGTTCGTTACCCAGAAATTGTAATAAACAGAGCGGTTTTTTACGAAAAAAATGGGTCAACAGAAAAAAAAACTGACATACTAATCTTAAGTCCACTCCCACAGCGACATACAGGTGCCATTATTTTATCTTACGATCTCGCTACATTTTTAAAATAAAATATATTTAAAAAATGCTAACCAAAATTTGTTGAACAAGTTACAAGTTTGGCTGAATTATTTTGGGAATAACACGACGTATACTTAAATGTTCGTAGCAATTTGGGAAAATACATATATTATATTTTTATAGACCACTGAATAGATAAACCGGAAGAAGTGTGTTGTGGGAGTTTCCTTCTGCCGAAGTATGGTCAACTTTACCTTAGATAAGTTTTTAGATTCTCACGGCCAAAAGCATTTTTGTTGTTTGTTTTTGGGGTGTTATGCCGTGTTGCGAAGGAGTTAAGTTAAGTTAAAGAAGGAGTTAACGCAACACGGCATAACACCCCAAAAACAAACAACAACAAAAAAACTTTACCTTACATTTGGAGAAATTAAAATTATTTTAATTTCCAAATTATTTTTTGTACAGATGTTTGTGATCGTCAATTTCATTGACCTGTGTGAAAACACGGAGAAAAATAAGTGATACAAAATATAGCAAAATGAATATCTAATAATAATTAATAGAATCTCTTAAAATCATTCGTAATCTGATTAAAAACGGTATTTCAGTCCTTTAAATTGACAGGTTTCCTAATGAACTTTCAGTAAAACAGAAATGTGATATCGTGACGTCAGAACACGTGTTCATATTTTTTTTAAATATTTTTGTTTTTCGTCATTGTATATTATCAGGACAAACGCAGATACACGAACATGTGTTCCAATTTATTATGAATGTACTAAAAGTTTATTATGCTGCGTTTCGCGCCATTTGCGGATGGTTCGTTCCTTTTCCATAATTCACATTAATTTTTTCTTGTTTATACGCACTCTTGGGAAACGGCCTGCAATCCTGTTTTCAACACGATTTTAATAAATCACCAATACTAATTTTACTCCTCGTACGAGTCAAATGGTCTAATGTAGAGTGGCGACATCAAATTTATTTAATATCGGTATACCTACTTCAAACTCCCATAGTTTTATTACATTATTACATTAAAACATTAAAAGTGGTTTCACTTATACCCAGGTTTCACCTGGGCAGTATATAATATTATCAATTATGTAAGGTTAATTTTGAACTCGAATCGGCAAATCGATGTAATTGGGAAACAATAATACATTTTGGGTCTGGCAGGGCTAACCTAAATTGTAGGCGAAAAAAAAAGTTAATACATAACATCAAACAAAAAATAATTAGATTGATTTATTTTTTATTTATTTATTTGTTAAGACATACACAGTACAATAAGATACAGTTAGATATTTTTAGTTATTACATAGTTGTAGTACCTATTACGTATCTCCATAAAATATCATTACGTAATTTCGCCTGAGATTGTTATGAAAGGAAGGAAGTGTGTGGATAGATAATAATAAATGAATTGAAAACAAGAATTATAAAAAGCTCACGAATTGTAATTGACTGTTAATACATAGAAGTTTTGAAAAATGATGTGATAATATTTTTGAAATATGTCATGCTAAGAAATTTAATAAGTTAGTTTTGTATGTTAGAAAGGAATCATGAAAGATGTCTAAATGTAGTAATTTTTCGTAATGGGTGTATGTTGTGATTGCGCGAGTAATTACTGAGTTGTTTGCTGCATTGGTATTGTTGGCTTCAATATGAAATAGTGTAGTGTGCCTGGTACGCCTCGTTGGAACATTTAAACCACAGACATAGGAATTAATAGACGAGAAGATAAAGGCGAGGGGTAAAATCAACTGTTGAAGAACGAAGGGAGTGAAGATGACTGTGATTCGTCAATAAATCAATCTGACAGTAAATAGGCATCTCGCATTATAATATCACCATTTACTTCTTAAAAGTAAAATCTGCTTTGAATGAATAGACATTTTTACATGGGAGCGCAAATTACTCGCCACGTTATGAACAAATTTGCGAAGTCCAAATTCGGCAAAGTAAGGCAGCTTCTATATTCAGAGTCATAGTTAGTTTCAGAGTATTTAGTTAAGACACTTTTATAAATGTTCATAATTTACTTCCCAGCAACCAACCAGCTTTGTGTTTCGCGTCCAGACGTTTCTCGATGTGATAGTAACAACTGATTCATATTACACGATGTGAATATGCTTAAAATAAAATAAAATAATGCTTATATATGGAATGTAATACGACAATTGGGTTTATTCTCTTTTTTCGCATCTATTTTTACCAGTTTTCATAGTACAAGTAAACATTTTGCCGAGTTATTTCGTAAAATGAACCGATGATGCCTCGACCATAGTTCGCACAAGAATGATGACGTCACGTTTTCAAATATCACTTGAGGCCGTACGCGAGCCCAGCCGGCTCAATGGAACCGGTATGGGGAGTGGGGATAATACGCTTTTAATCACTTAGGGCAGGTCTACTAATATTCATATGTCTATGATTTAAACCAATGACGGATAGCAATTCGGGACTATCTATTTTATTATTTAGCAAATTATGTAGAAATAACAGGTCTAACAATGTGCGTCTTTTTTGTAAAGTTAACATATTATTTGTAGTTTTGTTGTATTTCTTGAGTAAATGTTTCGAAAATTTATTCTGTTCTGATAAAATATGGAAAATCACCCTGTATTCTTAGCAGCATTTAAGTCGCCGCCGCTAATAGTGCGATGCGTCACGCTGCCGGTCTATTTCCGGAATATTTTCGCACATAAAAATGTGTGGGGGTTCGGCGTAAAGCAATATGCGGCAACAGGAATGCCAGTTCGCTAGCAAACAGCACCAATCCCTAGCATTATCTATCATTCTTCTAAACAGATAGTGCTACTTAGGGACGGTTGTTTCATTCGTGGTATAGCTAGAGGGTAGAAAGATGAATAAAACAGACAAGACAAACATACAGTAACACTAGCTAGCTAACTTGTACCCGGAGTTGCTGAGATCTGTCCTTAGGAGATAGACATACTAATATGACCTTTTTATTATATTTTTAAGATATACAATTCAGTAGAAAATTATTTTGATGTATCTCATAAGCTTAAGCCAGTGTGCGCATTGTAAGCGCCAGAAAATATTTTTTACGACTTTATTTGCAAACATCGACTTTTCTTTATTTTCCATAAATATAATACTTACGCATATTATGTATCGGACTTTTCGGAAGAAATTCTCTAAATGATAGTGAAAACCATATAAAAATCCGTTGCGTAGTTTAGAAGAACTAAGAGCACAAACAGACAGCCGCTGATATCGACTTTGTATCATACTTTTTAATAAAGATTATTAGGTACACGGAGAAAATTTCAAATATTACTAATTTATTAAAAATTATTCATATTCGTGTTAAAAGCAGGACTGCGGGCCTTTAAAGAAACAATCGATAGGTTTCCTAACAAAATGTCGGTAAAACACGAATATGCTATGGGGATGTGTGGAATCGTCGTTATATTTATTATGCTCCGTATACATACGCGAGCCGAACTGCCGAGCTGAACCTTAACTTATTGGTAAGGAACGATGTAATCGCAAATGGCACGAAGCGCCGCTTGCAGTTGGTTCGTTCCTTTCTCGTAATTCGTGACTCGGCTCACGTTTAATTTCGCAAATGTATACGCACCATTAGGATAAGCGCAGCTGCGTGAACATGTGTTCGGATATATTCTGAATGTACTGATAATTTGTTAGGAAATGGCGTGCCATCATGTTTTTAACACGATTTTAATAAATCAGTCATACAAATGTTTCTGTGCACCTATTAAAAAAAACGGAAGATTTTATAGGAAGGATTAACTATCCAGACCCAGTATTAGACAATTATTGGACTTAGTACCAGAAAAGAATTTTATTGTTGAATCAACTATCCGTCTTTAGATGCTGTATCTACGTGGAAGGCA
Source organism: Hesperophylax consimilis (assembly GCF_061612785.1). NCBI lineage: Eukaryota > Metazoa > Arthropoda > Insecta > Trichoptera > Limnephilidae > Hesperophylax > Hesperophylax consimilis. The sequence continues at coordinate 25,878,172 of NC_142847.1, forward strand.
TCTCGGGACGGTCAGATGAATCCATCGCGGCTCCAAGTAAAGGTGATTTAAAAAATAATATTCCCATCAACATGACTTGTTAGGTTTTCCCAGATAATCTATTTCTCATGTATAATCAACAAGTCAAGCAGGTAACAACTAATTCGTGATATTAAAACTTCCATTAGTTGAAACTGTACCTACAGATTCTTGGATTCTTTCAATTCGATTCTTGATGGAATTAAATTATTTTGTTGAATTTTCATACATAACTGCAATGTTTCTTTCTAGATAACAACTTGGATCAAATAAATAAACAAACATCCACAACGCATTACATTATGTTTGGAGAAAAATGAGTATTGCTATTTATTGAAAATCTCTTCTAATTATTAGTCATCCTGTTAAAAACGAGAACGTAAGCCGCTTCCTGAGAGCGTTGGTAATTTCGTAATAATATAAGAATACGTGTTCATCCACCTACATTGGTCTTAATAATATATTCAGACATCGAGACAAAACATTGGTATTTTAATTAAAGAAGAAATAAAACACTAACTTTGTTTGTAACCACGATTTATTGGTTTTAATTTTTTAATACCGACCGGTTCCGCTTAACTCAAGCATCTTCAGGGTATAAAATTAAAAAGTTTAATTTTATACCCTGAAGATGCTTGTGTTAAGCGAAACCGTCGGTATTAAAAAATTAAAATAAATAAATCGTGGTTACAAACAAAGTTAGTGTTTTATTTCAATTAATGGGTCAAACCACATTGTATTTGCTTTCTACAAAAAAAAAGAAAAATAATAATTTAATTAAAGTTTTTTAGTATACCAACTGTGATGATCAATTCACCTATTAATGGCATAAAATCCCGTTTTTAACAGGAATTCGAATAATTTTAAGAGATTTTTATAAGTTTTCAATATTTTTATCAGGAAGTTTTCTCAGTGCAGATCGACGGCCTTTATATGGGAGGGTCTTCCAAAAGCAATAATTTTTATCATGGACCGAAGTAAATGTTCCATTTAAAATAAACAAAGCGCGTTCATATTGGCCGGCAGTGGCGTGTCAATATACTAACACAAAGAACGCGTGTTTCGGCTTTCAGATTACCAGCACTCAGTGCCTGAGTCCGCCGGAGAAGATAGGCGCCGAGTTGTGGAAACATAGAACGCCGGTTAAATCCGCGCCATTTGCGCGGTAGCCTGATAGCAGCTGTCAGTTTTAACAAAATGTCAAGCTCGTCGGAAGAAGATTTTTTACTTTTGTAGAATTCTTTCTTGAAATTAAGAAATAACACAATTGGTATTCATCCAATTAATAGTAGTAGAAAAAGTCGTGGTGAATTTATGAATTTTATTTATTAATGAAAGATTTTTAAATATACCTTATTTCACTCGTGACATATGAGGTTATTTTAAAATTTTCTTAGTTCGTACCGTTTTCATTCATATCCTTACTGATTTCTTTCCAGCATTTGTCGACAACATTTCTGTTGCTGTGTAAACTTCTTTTATCCCAGATCGGCGATTTGTTAAAAACAGCAGGAATTAGTAAGTCGCTCATTTTGACAGGACTTGTTTATTTGACACTAGCTTCCAAAACAAGCTTCACTAACCGGCCGCACCGGCGAGTAGGAATTAAGAATTCATTCCGGTAAAGCTTCTCGGCGCGCCAGCGCGCGGACACAAATCTGAACCTGCCTTCACTATGTGCGTTCTCACAAGTTTAGATACAAACGTTCTTGTCGGCGCGCCTGCGCCAGTCGGCCGCTTACTCGCCGGCTAATCTGAAAGCCGAAACACGCGTTCTTTGTGTTCGTACACTTAGTGCGGCCCGCCGCCATAACGGGCCCGCGAAACGCCTCTGCTGGACCATTATAGGTTGGCCGCACTGGGAGATAAACAAGAGGCTTTCCGGACTAGCCGCCTATCCACTAATCTCTATTCTCAGTGCAGAATGTTCCAACTTCTCTCGTAGGACCGCGCAGGATGTAGTCGCATCATCACTGACCACTTTTCTTTTCTACGAGAACGTTCTAAAACGAGTATGTTCCAAAACAGAGAACCTATACATATATGACACGCTAACATTTTACAGTGATAAGTGAACAAAGTTCGAATTTTGTATATGGTCGCTTTTAATAGTGGATCTTTTGTCTTTCGCTACTGGGTGCGGTGAATTTCTCTATTCGGGATATTGCGCCACGACTCCATATTTTTCACTCCAGTTTTCCATCAATGAACTCATTTGTATTCTATTCGAAAAATGTCATTTAACACAAGTTACATAGCAGAACCACGAATCATGTGAAAGGAATGATCCAATCCCGCAATATACGCGCTAACGTGGTAGAAAAAAAAACTGAATTTATGAATTCAAACAAGATGCCTTGACTATCGCTTTGGGGCGCTGTCAAAACTTAGGCTTTTATACAGCTTGTATTTGTTGCACCAAGCACAGGAATATTCAATAGCTCCATCATGACACCACGAAAAGTGCGATGCATGACCAAGACGTGCGAGCAAAGTATCAGGCAAAATTTAATCAACATTAATGCAAAAGCCCGACATATTATTACAGTCATACAATTGATTTCGATTCGACTGCAAGACTTTTTGTTGTTGGTTGGGAACTGCCTCGAACGCTAAGATCGCGGTACGGGGGGGACAGGGTTATGCCACTTTTCTAAAAATTTCATCGCCGTCCTCGATTCTATATAGAATTATTATGATACGTATACATTTGCGAACCGAAGCGCTAGCCGAGCCACGGATTACAGAAAAGGAAAAAAGCAACTGCAAGAGGGGTTTCGTGCCGTTTGCGGTTGCTTGGTTCCTTTCCCATAAGTTGAGGTTCAGCTCGGCAGTTCGGCTCGCATATGTATACGTAGCATTAGGTGTGCGTCACACCCGAGCTCAGAACTCAGAACTGAGGGACTGGGTTATTGGATTGGCGATATTCCGAGAAAACAAATGATCTTATTGTGCAAACACGGCTCATAAGTCCGTATACCTTTCGCGGAAATATTCAATATTATTCAACAATAATCCACAAGAATGCTGAGACAAATTGTTTGAAAAATTCAAATTAAACAAATAATATTTACAGCATTTTTAATGAAATGTTCCCGCCGATTGCAAAAAGTTACTCGTTGAAGCTCCTCTATAACGCTGTAATAAAAGAACGGTTGATTTCCGAAAAAAAATTAAATATCTACATACCCTTCGACTTCATCTACAAATTGACCAAATTTAATGTTGAAATTCAACATTAAGAGGAAGCTAAAAGCCAAAAATGTGTATATTCTTGGTATACCTTATATCGTAGGTAATAGGCATTAAAATCGTTTGACAAACGGAGTCTAAAAACGTTCGATTTCAAGCACAAAACTGGTTTTTATTTATTTTGTAAATAATTTTATAAGAAAGCAAAAAATTTAATCAATTGAAACTGTCACAGATAATCTCAGTTATAATAAAGTATTTTGTAAAAGTTGTTTCCTTTATGCCTTCATACATTTCTATTGAAAAAATATTTTTTTTAGTAGTTTGCATTTATATTTTTTATTGAGTAATTTATTTTTTTATTTGTATTCTACTCAAGCGAAGCGATAGGATAACCTTCAATTTATCTAAAGCATATTTTTAGCATTCATAATGTACACCAATTCGTTATAAAGATTAATCAAAATAGTGATTTAGCATTAAGCTTCGCCTTAACTATCATCACAACGCGTGAACTAGACTACGTATCGAGCAATATTAATTCTTCAATCATTTGTATCCCTCGATCGAATTGGGGATTCTTTGATTCTATCTTTTATTTTGATCCAAGCGTCCTAAACTTGCCCCACTTGGGTTCATTTCCCAGCCCTTGCCTTGCAAAATTTTTGTATTTATTTATCTCCAACTTTATCTGGGACGTCTTCCAATTGCCGATGGAATTTAGTGCGGTGGTCGTTCTGCTAGCATCTTGAGAACATGTCCAAGCCACCTTGCCTCGCTTGGGGTTTTTTCTATGAGCAGCGAGGATTCGACGCCGAACGCTTCCAGAATACTGGACTTAAAATAGTTCTCATAGTAATTTCAGTACCCTTATCAAGAAATATTTTGACAGGTAAAATGATCCTGGGAAGTTATCATTTTACGAATATGATGAAAACGGATAAGCTGTTTACGTCAGTTGTTTTACTTCAAAACACTTTTGTAGTTGACATTTAGCGCGTGGGAGAGTAATAATTAAAATATTCAAGGCCGGGGAGAGAAAGCGTGAGTTATTTAACGTGTTTACATATTTGCGTGTTTATAACAGTCTTGATTGCGAATATTGAATTACACTTACATAAAATTATTTACTAATGACAGGGTTTCCATAATGTTTGCGACCTACGTCCGGACTATTATTACACAAAAGAAGCACTATAATTAATTCGATGACTTAGAGAAAAAAATTAAATAGAAAGTTTGCAAATGTAAAAATAAGTTATTAGTTCCATATTATAGTGTTGGTATCTTTGTATAAATACAAAGTAAATTTTCTGAACCCTAAATCTATCTTCTATCGCCATCTCTCTCTCTCTCTCTTTCTCCGAGCTGAACTATGTACACGTTGAAAGAAAGTTCGGTTCAGAATTCACCAAATTGAATAAAAGCATAATTACACCGTAAACCACAGCAGGAGCATCACGAGAGGATTCAAATGAAAACTTTAACAGACCTCAAGCGGTAAATGTTTATCTCAGGGCATACTTTTCCTTGGGAAACAAGCAAATATACATATTATAGTCTGCAAACAACGTAAAACAAATTCCATTCGCATCAACGAAATTAGAAACATCTACTTTATTGGTTATTGGATTAATTAAGGTTTTTGAGAACAGATTGCTTCAAAAATGATTAAGAAATAACATTTAACAAATCATTTATTTAACTTAATGAAAATACACTTTGTGCACACACATAGGCTTTCTTTAAAGGTTAAACGCGACGCTCGTTATAATCTACGTGTTCATAGACGGCGTTAATTTAATTATTTTATTTAAATACGCTTTACAAGATTATGACGAATTTTTTGTTTGCGCCCGTACTTTTGCAATATGAATAAATAGTTTTGTCGGTATAAAATCAAAATTTTAATTTAGGAAATGGCCTCACATAACGTTTATAACAGTATTTTAATAAATCAGTAGTACTCATTTTTCTCCGTGCATTATTATATATTTGTGATTAAAATCAGCGCTCTCTATTATAAAATGTATAGATATTTCTATTGCTTCGATAATTCCGGTGACAAGAGTGAGCTGCAAATCACCAAGACACAGCTTGTCGAGGAATCAGCATGTCTGCGCGGAAATAGCCGCCATCATGTACAACAGAAATCACCAACCTTTGTTTTGATTTCGAAAGAATTATGTTATTTTCGAATCACTTAAGCGTATTGGAGCTTCGTTGCATCGGTAGTATCAGTACCACCCAAAATTTGTAATGTTTTATAATGAGATCAATCATTGAAAAAGATAATGCCAATGAATAAATCTAAGCAAAAAATGAAACAAAACAAGACACAGAAAATAAAAAGGTAACGGATCTTACCGGGAAGAGGCTCAATCCACTCGGCCATTGCGACCAATTTTTTTAGTAATTTTTATTCGTTCTCATATTTTATTAATTAAGGTGTTGTCCCGGAAAAGACTGATATCCTGGGTTCGATTCCCAGTTGCGAAAGTTAACTTTTGTATTTTATGTGTCTTGTTTTCTTTTGTTTAGATTTATTAGTATTATCTCCTTATTCAATGATTATTCTTATATTGATTGCTATAACCTTATATTCCAATAAAATTGAACTTTATACGTATTACCTTTTATATTTACTGACAAAGTCTTTGGAGAGATAACCAAACAAAAGCCATGCGTATAACGCCTTTTTAATTCCCATGGAATTTGCGTTAGCATTTTTAAACAAGCAAAAAAAAACTTTGAATAGAAAAGGCTGCATAGTGTATCAACTGAAATATTTCCAGGTAATGCAAATTCATATTAATAAAATGACTAAAGATTGTTCAAAATATGCTTGCAATATGAAATCGATGTATAAACATTCTATTCACTTTTTTATCTATAACCGTAACAATTTCAGCCTATCACGGCCTGGTACAATTTTTCATAAAATTAATTGTTTTAATAAATCATCATAATGGATTCCACCACGAAGGGTCAGTATCAAAAATAGAAATACATTCATTAATGCCCCCTGTTACGAAATCCTAATAGATTACAAAGAGAAAAAAACACACAAGCAAAATAAGATTATATGAAGCCGGGTAGAAATAAAGAGTTATATCACGATTCAGAATAACATAAGTGTATGGGATGACATATGACTGTGAATGAAGCAAGGAGTTTGTACCGAGACAGAGTTATGGTGAGAGGTTACTTATAAAAAAGCGTTGTTTTAAACTGTTTTATCGTATTTTTTTAAATATATATATTTACATATTGGGTGCTCGTAAACGAAATGTTGTCGACCGCTGAAAGCATGCGTCACAGCTACAAGGAAACCGCGCAATGAGAAGATTGAGGTTGAGCTATGTTTAGTTCATCGGGAAACTGTATTCGGGCGAATTACGACATCGCTGTGAAAACATCCTACTAGCGTGATCTCAGGTACGGAAACTGAAACACAACACGCCAACGGGCGTAACTAGATTTTAAGAAGCGATTGTGTGATGGTCGCGGATGTAGGAAATGCGAGATCTAGGAAGAATATGTAAGAATCACTCGTCAGATATGATGTTACATGTCGAGGTGCGAAATAGATTTGGGAATTAAGGCCCCGTAGTAAGCGTTTAAAGATGGTTTGAAAGGGTATATGTAACTACGAATGATAGAGGGAGCGCGCCTTAAAGATAATAATTAAGCGAAAATGGTGAAATATTTAATAAAACACGACTCATTCGAAATAGAGCAAAAATCTTTCGAAAAATGCTTTAGTTGCTATTAAAGATACACTGAATATGTTCATGCCTATAACATATTAAATAACTGAACAAAACGTGTTTTTAATAATTTTAGGAGATAAATTTGCGATATTTTTCTATCGAGGGAAGGAGTTAACTCTAAACATAAAGAAACGACCTTCACCCACCTTTCCCACCCCTTAAAGTAGAATGTTGATACGTCTTGATGAAATTTTGCACACTTGTCGTACAAAATAAGCGGATAATTGCTGTATATATCTGATTTCGATAAAACTTTAAGTAAAGCCCGGGCAGCGTTGGGGACTTCAGCAAGTTAGTACAAAAAACAATAATCCTTTTGACCAAACCATTATGTTAAAAAGCGATTACAAAAGTCGTTTCATTTGTGATACGTTATTGATTTTTACCAGTGGTAGTTTTTATTGAAATTATTGACGTGTCAGCTAATCGAGGTGTTTTTCCCATGAAAGGGAAAGCCCCATTGCCTGTAGGCACCTACCTTTGATGCAAAGTGGTACCTGAACGCTATTAGGGTTGCCAGAAAAAAATAACAGTATTTTCATCAAAAAAAAGGACGCAAAGATAGAATATAAAATTTAAATAAAATTCAATAAATATTAAGTTCATATTATATTACCAACCGAACTCCAAATGAATGTATACATTTCTAGCAGCTGAAGCGCACTGCGTTGCTCGGGCTTCAATCTGCTTTAAGGGGATGGGGAAAGGAGATGGGGTGGTTTTTTAAATCGCACGTAGACAGCAACCGTATTTTTGTTTTCAAGGACAAGTTAGTGTGCTAAATTTCATCAATCTCGGAATAAACTTGTAGATTTGTATAAAAACAAACCCACCCACCCACAGACACTCTTCTACTGACAAGAAATGTGAGATTTGTCAGCAAAGAAAAAATATGAAAATCTATTGCATAACACTCCAAGAGAATTGACAAACGAGTGCAAAACGTTCGGGAACAGGAGACGATAAAATTCACGAGAATCTCTGTTGATATTTTCAATGGGAAATTTTAAAGGGCTGGTTAGAATAATGCTTTTTCTTTGCCAATTATTGTATCACATGTAATAAGTACAATTAACTAGTAGCTTTAGAATATTTTCAGAGATGCATTGGCAGCCCTATGCAGAAATACACCATATGTCGAAATAGTATAGTTTACTTGTCAGCCCACGACCCACAATGTCGCAGTGTCACAACATTCATACAAAAGGGTATACACGGCATTTAGTGCTTACTCCATATTTACGAGTGGCCGACAGTAAACCAGTAAACGCCCCGCTCGTACATTTAATTATTTTGGCAGTCGTTATGTTATTAGCGCTTCGGTCACAACATAAAACAACAGTGCGGTTAACGGTTATGCATAAACAATGCGGAAACGCGCTGGTACTGCATGAATGGGATGTCCGGAATTATGTACACACGGCGGTATGCTGTGTAGCAAACTATTGGTTATAGGTGAGGTCTGTGTTACCGTGCTTGACGAACGAATGCGACAGGTGATGCTTTAGCCGTTTATATATGCCTGCTACAGCTATGAAGGCATTATTATGTTGTGGTCATGGGATATTAGATTGAAAACATTTAGAAATCAATCTTGAGCTCTGTTGTAGAGCGGTAAGTCTGTAAGACAAGCAGGGGCTGAATAGTCTCGTCACTGAGCGCTATATTACAGGGTGCGGCAAAACAGACAGTGCAGTTTTGAAGGGCTATTAAAAAAATGCCGCTACTTATAGAAATGGAGTTTATTTTATTCGGTACATCATGTCGTTTTACGCATCAAGTCCTGAATACGACATCAGGAAGATGATGGCCCCCAGCAGCGATAAATAGATCAAGGCGATTTCTGAAGTTTTCGGCCGCATTTTGGCACATCTCGATAGTTATAGGGGTGATTTCCCTCCTAATTCGATCCTCGAGTTCTTTCAAGGTGCGAAGCCGATGTTTAAAAACATTTTTTTTTCAGGTAGGCCTACAGGAAGAAGTCGCAAATTGCAGCCGGAAGGCCGGCTGGGTGGCGACGAAAGTACGTCAATTTTCAAGAAACGTGCGGACGGTAAAGCTCCAGCGTTGTCCGGACCACACCATGGTAACGACTGAAAAGAGCACGACCTTGTTTGACTGTTTTGCTACATCCTGTATACAAATCGCTTTGATTGGTTAGAAAAAGAAGCTGGGAATTTTTCGACCCCATTGTGAATACATTACTTGAGTCTATAGTGAACTAAAGTCAACGAAGTAGAGAAAATTATGGGTGCTTGGACATGCCTATCAAAGCAATGAGAAAAGCTGCTAGTGGACGTGTTTGACACCAAAATTAGAACATTCGGGAGTTTCCGGGCGCCATTCGAATGTTCCAACATTCGTACCACAGAAGCTACTACCATAAAGTAAACAGACAGAAAAGCTGAGGAAGTTTACTTACTACAGATTGCATTATCATGATTTATGCACACTCAACATTTGGTTGCATTCATACGTTTTAGGTGACTAACTGATTGGTGGGATGGCTTATAAAATTAGTCAGAGAATGCAAGTGTAAAAACCGTAAAGTTTCAATTTCAGGTGACTTTCGCACTCATTCATTTCGTATCCGCCTATTGCAACGATACGTGATTTCATCGGAAGATGTAATGAGATTACAGCAATAAAATCTCCACCACAAAAGCTTATCACGTTGAATTATTAATATCACACTATTATATTCCAAGGAATTGACTATTAGGTGTTAATTCTAAAAGCGTTACAATCAATATTAAATATTTTTTATGGCTGTAAGATTTAATACAAACAGTGCCGGATTTATCTAAAGAATCTTACTATATAATATCTAACTAGCTCACTACTTTCTATAAATATATTATGCATGTATTATATATAAACCCTTCGGAATAAATGATCTATATATATATAGTGAAAATCCTTACCAAGAGCACAAACAGACAGACTTTATTGTGTACTTTTTAGAGATTTTTTAAATGTAATTACAATTACATTATTATTCAATTATATTATTGAAGTTAAACCTCATTTAACTCCGGGGGTGATTCTACATGATTTTAGAAGTAAAAAATGAATAACTTATTTTGAAATTCTAGTTAGTTTGGGAAAATAAATATTCTTGTATGGGAAAATAAAAATTGGAATTTCCAAAAAAATTATTTATCCTCTTTACTTCTACTATCATGTAGAATCTCCTCCCGAAGTTAACGCACTTTACCCCCGGACACCATGTATTATATAGATTTTATTAGATAGATTGAGATAACATACAAGTTCCACGCGGAAAATGCTGCACACATTTCACGACGTAGACATTTCACCCAATCGATGGAGAGTTTTTGCTGTTATGATTAATCAGAGATCTGTTTTGTGTGGCATCGCTAAAAAATATTATCATAAAGCCCCACATTCTTGTAGCTTAGGTAAATACGGCACTGAAAATTATTCAGTTGATCTAGCGTCTCAACATATCGCCGTGCGATCTCCGTGCCACGGGTAAATCTGTTTTCTAAATATAATTTCCGCAAGACAAGGTTTGATCTATCTCTACGTGGCGTGGTGCGTGCGATACGTTCCTTTTGTCTAGCTGACGCGGACATGCGAACATATCAAACCAACGATGATGGAAAAAGATACTACGATATCATGTTACTTTTGACAAGAGGGAAACAATTATTTCAAAAGCTACAAAAAAAACACATAGCAAACAGGGTTATATACGGTTTTCCAATAAGAGGTGTTATTTTGAATAGCCCGCTATTTCGGTAGATTTTACTTTTGAAGCTGTCATTTTTTGACATTTGACCAGTAGAAACTAGGCCATTAATAAAAATGGAACGATACACGCTTCAACAACGCATTGAAATTATTAAAATTCACTTGAGTGAATCAAATGCAAATCATCTTGAGTGATGAGGCCCATTTCCACCTCGGTGGCTTCGTCAACAAGCAAAATTGTCGCATCTGGGGCTCGGAAAACCCAAGAGTTATTGTTGAAAAGCCTCTCTATCCTCAACGTGTGACTGTTTGGTGCGGTTTATGGTCCGGCGGAGTCATTGGACCTTACTTTTTCGAAAACGAGGCTTGAGCAACAGTTACGGTGAATGGATTGCGCTATCGAGAGATGATTAATGATTTTTTATGGCCGGAATTGGATGGTATTGATCTGGACAACGTTTACTTTCAACAAGACGGCGCTACGTGCCACACAAGCAACGAAACCATTGATCTTTTACGATTGAATATCAAAATAACACCTCTTATTGGAAAGCCCTGTATTTAGCCCTGTAAGCTTCGCCTTAAGCAATAAAATGGTATCGCCAATACCGGGGAATGTGGTAAGATAGAAACGGGGCCCTGTTCATAAAAATAAATAACACATTAACAGCGCAAATTCACCAACGATAATTAGATATTATCATCAAATTAAGTGGTTCAGGAAAGTAACGCTCATGCGAACTCTGGCGGAGTAAAAAGATACTGTCCAACATGGTTACCATCTTGACAAATTTACAGACAGATGAAATGCAAAGCGCTCGAGTTAAAACAAGATTCGCTACGCTGAGACAATTATTTAAAAAATACAGTTGTAGATTTGTCGTTTAGTCTCGGATAATAAATATATGCACGATTGTTCTGCATTCTTTGCAGTTAACTTATCAAATAGCCAGTAATGCGTTGTCTGAGATGGTTTCAATTTACATACTAAACGCCGATTTCCGAATTGAATTGATACCGTGATATTTAAATATACAAGATGGCAAAAAACAGTTCGTTGCTAGGGGCAAGGCGAGATAGCGTCTGGTGTCTGGTGGATCCTTTTCCTTATCTATTCTTATCTCGCATACATTAGTGGAAAATGTGTCGCAGAAACCTAACACTAGGTAATCACAATCACCATCTGCCTTTTATTTCAATTCCTAGAAGAATAAAAAGGACTCCTTGTTTACGCATCTATTTATCTAGACGAGCCAGCGATATTTAGCGTAGCATTTTACCCTCTGGGTTTCTTCGTGTTATTGTGAAGCATTAAAAAAGCTTGGTGATTGAGCCAACTAGTAACACTTTTAAACCGAGAATACGTTTAAATGTATTTGTGCACACCGATAGTATCGTTCAAACTAGTTTGGAACACCCGCCTACAGTCTCCTCTTACCCTGTAAATGCCCAAAGATACTGGATGGGTAGCGACGTTTATCAATTCTGTCAAAATTTAGACTTGCGATACAATTGGACAATTTTCTTTTTAGGTATCTATATTTTATTCTTCAGCAAATTATTGCGCCCTTGAGGTGATTTTTTTACCAAAATGGCGCTATATAAATCAGCCAATTATTAAGTAAGATAAATTGTGATCCATCCAGTTGAATGGTCAATCCGTACCTAAAAGTTTTTTTCTGTTAGGTGTTTTAATTAAGATGTGAACGATCTCAAAAAACTCGTAAATCGATCGCATCATAGTGTTGGAATTTACGAATAGTTTGAAAAAATAACGCAAAGATTCGTTGATTGATTTATTCTAAAAAACGTTTTATTTTTAATAATACACGGATGACATAGAAAACTATGTGCCTATTTAAAATACCACAAATAAAAGATTCCTTACGATCTTGCATCATATCGTATACCAAGACTCGTTCTGAACGTCTATTCAACCAATGCCACCTGAACAAAAGGCCAGCCTAATAGCACAGCGCCTTCAGCGGTATAAATATGTGAATGCACAGGTATATTTACAGAATTTAGATACAGTTACAGACAGATTTGCTCCTTGTTTCACTTAATTCCTTTGTTTTATATTCAAAACCTTGAATACAGTTAACATCTCTCAGATCATTGTAACCGTTTATCGACTACCTACATAGTTAATATGCAATACATAATACGTTTGTCGAATTGTGTTTTTCACAATCACAGTTTTTGATTACCAGCGATGAACGGTGGAATTTTTTTTCAATTTTAATACTGTCAAGCGAAAAGAATAAAATAAATCACTTTGTATACACCATTATTTATTCAAAATAATCGGCATGTTTCGAAACCAATGGTTTGTCAGAATAAACATATAATGAAAATTAATCAATATAGAATCTATTCTTTATACTGACAAAGAAACCATTGCTTTCCAAACATGTTGATTGTTTTGATTGAAGTGGTGTAAAAAGAGTGATTAATTTAAATTAAAATGACGCCACAAAGAGAATTTACAATTATTGAAGTGAGAATAAATAATTCTGTAGAGTTTGAACAAAACAGCGGCCATGTTGGCCCAGTGTCTAGGCCTTTTATACAGGTACCATTGATTCAAAATCCAACATAAAAAATTCAACAGTCATCGATCGGTTGGAGTTTCCTAAGTTCAGGTATTGCCAGGTCGTCGGTGAAGTTTTTTTAAATTAAGCATTTTGCATAAAACGACTTCATGACAACTCCCGAACTTTTGGTGAAAAAAGCCTCAAATGTCAACACCCAATCACCGGTGAAATGGTATGATATCATGGCTGTTCTTTACTAATCTGACTCACTGGTCGATTGCGCCAAATCCAGCCTAATATTAGAATTCTCTGAATATTTCCAAAGGCATAATAATTCAAGCGTATCTACGTTTTACGCGATTACTTAATAAATACATCAATATTATTATTTTACCGCCAATATTGTTATTATATTTCAAAGTAATCTTGTTGCTCGGCGAAAGTTTCTTATCTTAGAAGGCCTCACGTGTTACTATGTGATTACTGATTACAGATTGATGCCTTTGCAAAATATTTATAATAATATTATGGATTGTTTTGTTATTCAGTGCTGATTGTCAGTGGTTGTCAAGGCGAACAAAAGATAGACTAAAATATAATCTAAATAAGACAAGAGCAAAAGCAATGTTTAGTATCTAGATTCTAGACCCACCCATTATCAACCTCTTTATTCTGCCCACTTACTCTCTCTCTTCCAACTGGCAAATAAAATCTCTAATTACTAGAGGTGCTATTCTGTATCAGGCAGATCGAAACAGTTTTCGAAGACGATCACGCTGGAAGCTAAAAGAAAGAGATTGTCGGAAGTGATATTGAATCACAAAGGAAGTTAATACACAAGATCAGGATGTCACATCGGAACTCCATAAAAACCTGTGAAGAGAAACTGTTACGAAAAATACCACGCGCTGTCTTATTTTCGTGCCCTCCCCTATCACAGGGGTTAGCTGCAGTCCGGAACCACTCTTCCCGTATTTCCTGTACTGCCTTTACAAGTATCCCACGGTAATCTCCAGCATTTCGTTGCTCCAATCGAATTCGTAACTAACTCCTACCCTTGCTTTCGGGTAGTCTTACCTCAATTTCCCATCCAACTCAATTAACGCTGTTATTATCAATAATAAAACAGTGTTCATAGATATCCTACCCCGAATACGTCACGTTTATCCCAGGGCCAGTTACAGTCCCATTGTGAAATGTGTAACGCTCACGGCGCGTTATTTATTGGATTGTTGAACTCAATTAGGATGGCCTGCTCCGATTAGATTCCTGTGGCAGGAACTGGGATGTATTAGGATGCTCTCATCACAGCCACAGCCTACTGCTGAATGGAATCGTCTAGTTTGGTCCCACAGACAATGGTTGCCCGCAGTAGGTGAACTGAACACTGGACTGGGCTTGCTTAGCTTTTGCTATACTTCAGTTGTCAGGGATATTCAAATACAGATAATATTAATCACACATAAAATGTAAAACACAAAGAATTCGATTTCGTTTCACGTTCCTACTGAGAAAGTTTAGGGTGTTGGTTTATTCAAGAAAAGTAATGTATATTTAAAAATATACATATAATATTTGTTACATTTAAAAACTATGCTTAAAAAAGTTTACCTAAAACTAAATAGCTGTCACACCGTTCCGCAGGAGTAAGCAGATATGATGGACTGCGATACAAGTCTGTCTAGGCACACACTCTTTGCTTAATTCACATTTCGTCTCATACAAACTCTTACATTATTCTGACTTTTACAATGTTTACCAAAGAGAGCAAATCTTTTTGCATAAGATAACTGCTGTCGATCGTATTACCACGACGTGTTCGTATAGTAAAAGACAACCTTAATCCGCATCACATATTTAATATATTGGAAGTTTTATGAAATTGAATCGCGGCATGAGCGTGGAACACGTGTATTTCCTAGATAATATTTTTTTTTTAAATACATCAAATTAATTCATATATACAGCCAACACCTTGGAGGATATGAGAGACAACAGAAACAGACAACATAGCGGTCCGTGAATAGCAATTATTCAAAATCAGCCATGGCCGTGAAACCAGGTTTTATTTGGACCGGACTTGATATGTATTTTGAAGCGACTCCGGACAGAATGATGTCATAGATTTACCATTGAATGGACGTGGAAAAATGTACTATTCAACATTCAGTATCGTTATAGGGCCCGCTTTACAGTGGGAGCGACACAGTACGACGCGGCCAAAAGCGCCTACCACAAACCGGGCTTCTTAAAACGAATTTCGTAAGCGACCGTTACTAAAATATGTATTAAATTAAACAAGTAATGCACAAAACAATCAGCAATCTTTTTGTGATTGAATACAGAAGAGTCAATATATTTATTGTTTTAATTACAGATCAACATTGAAATAAATAATATAATTTAAAAATTAACACTTTTTTATGTATCAACATCATACGTTTTTAAGGAAAGTGTGTAAGATTTGAGAACAAATTTGGAATAATGAGCCAAGTGGTTTACTCTTCATTGGAAGGTAGAATCTTTTATTTAAGAATAATTATCTTTAATAACTTTGCACCCTGCCAGTCTAGCAGGATTTTACACGGCAAGAAAACTGTATAAATATATATATATGATATTTTTACGGCCAAAAGTATTATAGTGATGCATTTTTGAGGTATTATGCCGTGCTGCGCTACCTCCTTCTTTAGCCAACGTTTCTGAACGCAGTACAGTGTCCATCAACAGGGCTGATGTCTGAAGAAGGAAGTAGCCTTACACGGCATAATACCCCAAAAATAAATTACTACAATGTCTAAAAATATTTTAAAATTCACTATTCAAGTTTTGCCATTTTGAAGGGTAGTTGTGGTAAAAAAATGGAAAATAATTTACAAATTTAATCCCGAATATCTTTTTCTGTAAATTCTACTAGAGTACCTACATTCATGTTATTTGTCGCGTTAGCAGACTACAAAGTATGTATTTTTAAATGCTGACCGTTAAGCACCGATGACACGGGGCTAGTTTACAAGCTACAAGCCAGCGAGTTCGCTAGCAGCTTGTAAACTGGCCCCGTGTCATCAAAAAGACCGGCTAATTTACTCGCCATTCGCTGGCGTGTTGGCTTATAAGCTAGTTAACTAGCCGTGTGTCATCATCGCTGCTAGGAACTAGTTGCGAGTATGTGGATGAGTGTTTCAGGCGAATAATTATTGCTTGTAAAATAAAAATAAAAAAATAGTTAAAAATAGAAGTAGTTCGCGCGGAAGTAGTTATCTTAGCCTGTGCTATCAAGAAGGATTTACAACGAAAACTAAAGAAAAACTTGAAGCAGAAAAGAAAATGGACAAGATCAAGGATAGAAAAACGCGATGAATATGGTGCTTCCAGCCGTTTATTGAGTTCAAGGACGAAGATCCTTTGGCTTTTAGCGAGTGGAAAGTTTTGTCTGTCATCGACACTAGCTAACTCGCTAGCTTACAGACTCGTCGACTAGCAGCTCGTAAACTAGCCCCGTGTCATCGATGCTTTAAGACCCCGTAGTGAGCGTTCAAAGGTGATTTGAAAGGGATATATGTAAATACGATTATTAGAGGGAGAGCGCTAATATTAAAAAACCGATAATAATTAAGCGAAAATGGTGAACACGACTCGTTTGAAATAGAGCAAAAATCTCTCGACAAATGCTTTAATTGCATACCAATAACATTTTAAATAACAGAACAAAACGAGTTTTTAATAATTTTCGGAGTTTACTTTGAAATGTTTTTACCGTATTGGCATTACAAATTATTATTATTATTATTTTTTTTCTTCATTCATAAAAATATATTTGGATACAGGTTTTTTACATGCTTTTCGACTACCACACTAGACACATGTCCGTATTATGGTAGTCGAAATTTGTTTATAATTATATAAATGTAATACATGATTCATTCAGTTGTAAAATAGGTATAGGTTAAATAGGTTTAACTGAAAATAAGAAAGCGATGAAAATAAAGATAAATTAAATAATTATTTTAAAAAGAAATTTTATACAGAATTGAAATGAAAAAAAAAGAATAAGAAAGCAAATGAACTTATTTAATGATGTCAGGTATTCTTTAAAATAGTTCTTTCCCTTCATAAAATACCAATACTGAGTATATAATATTATGTACATGATCACATACAGGAAAGGAATTGGAGTAGGTGAATCTTGTAAACATAAAGATAAAAATAAAAATAAGGTAGGATACAAATAAAAATAATAGATAATAGCTAGGGATAATAGAAATAAAAATAATGTATTGATATTATCTTCAGAAACAATATACAAGAGAAATATATTATAAATCGATAGAAATTGGGAATGCTGGGTGTTCCGTAACGCCGATTGCTTTTGACAGGCCGTGTACTAACCAATGGTACCGTCAGAATTTAAACTGTATAGTTTAAATTTCGCACACGTCAGCTGGAACCACGGAGGCCGTGGGCCGAGCAGTCGCACAAAAACCGTTTGTCCTGTCAAAACATCATCGCCGGTTCTTTATCGAAATAATTACCTTACGTATTTTATCGCAAGTTAATTTTAAATAACGAGTGCTAACAAACCACGCTAAACGTTCCAGTGCTGACAGATGATGCTCACTATCCAGATTTCACCATCGCCTCGCGGTAAGTTGATTGTGAAGTAACGTTACGCATTGTGTTTTGCATTCGCCTGTCACAAGCCATAGACTTCATTTATACTTTATCTGTGTGGAATAGCCCTTTAAAGTGCAGCTATTCCAACCCTTGTTCGTTCCTCGAACACTGGGCTTAGGAGGAAGATGCCGCATCTGGTGGCTTTGAAACCTACGCTGTTGGTACTAGTGCAATTCCGCCGAGTTTTTTCAGTCTGCATCCTTGCCAGGTTTAACCTGATGATAGCCAATCTCCGTCAGCAGCGGGAATTAGCGTGAAACACGGTGTATAATAAATAATTGAAGTTGTCGCGCCAGCTTATAAATCAGATATCGTGCAATTTAAAATTCGCCAAACCTAGCGACAATAATAATGATGAGTCCGGGTTATTGTGCCCAGATGTGATCAATAGGAACCACCGGTAATTTAGTCACGACTCTACCCATCTACTTACCAGGGCCGAGGAACTCGGCTCAATGTTGCAACATGTTCTACAGGCAACTGCCGAAAGATCCTTTTTCATAAACGAGAAAATGCGATGGAAAGATAAACCACAGCAATCAACGGTAACAAGTAAAAAGTTAAGTTATGTAGCTCTGAAACTCCTTTTCGTATTTTCATATGGTGGAATATATGTAAATGTACGTGTCTGTGGAGGCGTGGCTTGTTTTTTTTTTAAAATAACAATGCACATTTTTATTTCGAGATTGATTAAATATTGCACACTTTACCCTCAAAATACGAGGCAAGTCGCCGTCTAAAGTCTCTACACGGGATTTAAAAATCCACTCCGACCCCCTTTTCCTAATTTTGATATTATATTTTCAGATTTGACGTTCAAAATAACTGTATACATCATACTGAAAAACTTTGCATAAAGCCCTGACACTGCCGCCGCTGTTGATGTCAGCTAGTCTCTAAATATATATATTTATAATTATTTCGGAAAAAACTACTATTCAATATATTTATTATTACTTTATTTTATCCACACTACTAAATTTTAATCGTATGTAAATGAAATCCTCAGCACGGGATATCCATCCCAGTGAGGATATCATTATATTCATTTGCTATAAACAAGATAATAAAACACTTATGATTAAAAATTGTATAAAACAAAGTCAGCATTCGCGTCTGTCCGTTTGTGCGCTTAGTTCTTCTAAAACTACGCAATGGTTGATAGGGTTTTTACTTTCATTTAGAGAATTTCTTCCAGAAGGTTTATGCATATAACGCAGGCATTTTATATTTATAAAAGTAGATGTTTTGTAATAAAGTGGTAAAAAAATATTTTTGGGCGGTTAAATTGCTTACGCTGGCTAAACCTTATGAGATGCATCAAAAGAGTGTGCTGCGGAATTGTACATCTTAAAAAGGCTTCACAACCTCAAATCTTTAGTCTTAATCAAGTCCCCGAGCAACTCCGGGTACACGTAAGCTAGTTCCCAGTACGCTTCCCCTTTCTAACGAACTACGCGTGTAACAGAAAGAGATGTTACAGCGAAGGTCTCGGAGCAGGACCCTACTTATGTCATCTGACCACAGACATAGGAATTAATAGACGAGAAGATAATGGCGAGGGGTAAAATCAACTGTTGAAGAACGAAGGGGGTTAATCTGACTGTGATTCGTCAATAAATCAATCTGACAGTAAAGAGGCATCTCGCATTATAATATCACCATTTACTTCTTAAAAGTAAAATCTGCTTTTGAATGAATAGACATTTTTACATGGGAGCGCAAATTACTCGCCACGTTATGAACTAATTTGCGAAGTCCAAATTCGGCAAAGTAAATTTCTTCTGTTTGCAGAGTCGTAGTTAGTTTCAGAATATTTAGTTAAGACACTTTTACAAATGTTTCATAATTTACTTACCCCAGTAAACAACGATGAGCACACTTGAGAATCGCTACATTGTGATGTGATAGTATATGTTTCTAAAACTGATCCATATAATACGGTTTGAATAAGCTTAAAATAAAGTAAAATAATGCTTACTTATGGAATGTAATACGACAATTGGGTTTATTCTCTTTTTCACATCTATTTTTACAAGTTTTCATATCACAAGTCAACATTTTGCCGTGTTATTTCGTAAAATGAACCGATGATGCCTCGACCATAGTTCGAACAAGAATGATGACGTCACGTTTTCAAATTTCACTTGAGGCCATACGCGAGCCCAGCCGGCTCCAATGGAACCGGTATGGGGAGTGGGGATAATACGCTTTTAATCACTTAGGGCAGGTCTACTAATATTCATATGTCTATGCATCTGACCGATTTCTCTCACTTTGGATGTATGAAACATAATCCAATAAACCATTCTAATATGTAAATTAGGGATACAGATTACTCATCTGATACCTATCTTGCAAGAGTGTTACGTTAATCACTACGCTACGTTGAAATGTTTTGACAGCTGATGTTGCTACGAAAAATCATCCAAGTGCCAAATCATATTTTCTGTGATACACTTCATGTTGAGTACAAGAATCTACATAACGTGTTGCTGTAAAACCATATTTTTGTAATATTCGCACTATTTGATGCAGTTTTATTAAAAAACCAACTTAAAGTGGGTCAAAAACAGAATACATACCTACAAAAACGACAAAATAAAATATGTATTGACCACAGACATATATTCATATGTATATGGTATTGACGAAAAGCGTTCAATTACGACAATCAGGATGGCTACAAAAAATCGATTTCGAAATTCCCTGATAATTCCTGGTTTTCCAGAGCAAATTGTCCATGATATATTTTATTTAGTATAGGGATAAATCTCAAATAAATCAAAAAATTACGTACGTTTCATCCACACCAGAAGCTTCCAGTAAATTTAAACACAACATTTTATGAAACTATTGCAAAAAATATATAGAACAAAAACGTAATTCAATATTTATTTTTGTCAGTGTTCGAAAAAAATCGATTTGTGCGAAAATATATCATATTATTTCGTAAATCTGAATCTGACAGTTCGGTGTTTTACAAGACAGGTAAAAAATGCCTGATTGTTTCTTTTTCTTGTTTGTTCTACATAACCTTCCTTTTTCTATTTTTGTAACGTTATGTAAGCGAAACTTATAATTTTGATTATTTCTATTTTTGTATTCTCTTGTAGGTGAAACTTATAATTTTGATATCAAAATACCAATGTAAAATTGTACCTATCAACTCCCACCTATGTATTGTAGGTTTCTCCCGTCCCACAATGAGTTTTGTAACTCATCGTGATTGCTCTAGCAAGAAATAAAAAAAATCACGTTTAATCGTATTATTATTTAAATCTAAATCTGACAACCCGGCCGCGGCGGCAATCGATAAATTCCGATTTACACGGAAAAAATATGTCGAGTTTTTTTTAATTTGCTACGAATATCGGTTTTCGATGGCCCGGCCGCGACGTTTTTTCTATGAATTTACTTCAAATATTATCTGTATTTGACGGCCTGGCCGCAACGGTAATCGCCTGGGAAATTTCAATTTACACGGAAATACGTCGTATGTTTACGAACTTAATTTGAATATCTGAATTCGAAGATAAAAAGCCGACGGTGATGATGATCGATTAGTAAATCAATGTCTTAATTTTTACAAAATTACTATGAATAATTGAAATATAATTAACTAGTACATAATTTACATCGGTAATTAAATTGACCCGGAAATTTTGATTTACACGGAAATATATCGTATTCTTTATGAATTTACAACGAAACTGAATTTGACGACCTGGCCGCGGCGGGATCAGCCCCTAAATTTCGATTTAGACGGAAATGTGTCATATTTTTACGCGACATTATTCAGCCGCAAAAATCGATTTGCCTAAGTCGACTTGTTTATTTCTTATCCCTACCTGCATTTGAAGGGGGGTCCGCGGAGCTCGCGGAATGTATTGCAGAAGAATGTTACATTTTGTCTCGTGTTCCTAGTCGGCACATGGAATTTAACAGTGGTTATAATGTATTAATTGATAAGTCAGCCGGGTTTTCTACTTATTGGGATTATTTATTTGTTATTTATTAATACACGTTATCCTGTGGATAAGCTATCAAGAGGATGGTGAAATACCCCCGAAATCTATCAATCTAATGATTATTCATTGCTAAAAAAACCTTAATTTTTTACATAGGTCTACTAAATGATAAATTTGATTAATTTCTAATTGGTACCTACGTAAGTTCATAATTATAATTACAGTAACGACGATATTTTTTAATTTCAATTCCTTTGACCAGATGCCATTGTTTATTTTATGCGTTATAATAAATGTATTGCATAACTGTCATCACTACATAATTCTTACACGTGCAAGTATTATTTTCTTTTTTCCTCAATGCACATTATAATATGCGAAAAAAGTGGGTGATAAGTAATGTAGGTACTATTTATGACTACGAAAAATAACAAACTATTCAATGTTGTTTAATCACTGCTACCAATCTCTTTGCCAAAGTGAAAACATTAATTTACGATACATTATGATTAAGCCGTGTTTAGTGACTAGTCAGGTACTTCCCAACATCCAACTCCTCCTCCCCGTTATCTTCAGCCTAATAACATACCCCAATTTGGGGTGCCATAGTCCCATTGGCTCCGGGCAATAATAATTAAGTGAAAAATGTTATGGCTTAAAAAATATATATTGATTCGGATTTGTTGATTTCATACCGATCCGAGTAGGATTGACCTTACCGTTAACCGACAATACCGAAGTACGTATGACGTCACGCGTACCACGTCAGATTTCAAACATTTTGGAGGGCTTTGAAAAAGATAAATGAAAATTATTTTCACTATGAAATGAAAGGTGAATTCCATAAAAAAACTGGAATTCCTTATTGGGACTTTGTGCGGTAATCACACAAAAATATCTGTATATTCACGAAGTTGCAAAAACAATAGACATAGATCATGTACAAACATTGCAATTACAATTCATCATTTTTTTGTTTTAAACATTCCATTAGAGGCTCTGAAGGACAGATTTGACCGGGCATCTTTACGCACTTGCAATAATGCGTAGATGTGTTCGTCGTTAGAAAGATATATAATTATTCTTCTCAGTTTGTTTTAAATATTTATACATGATCACATGGATAAAAAGCAAAAAAAAAGTCAAAGATTAGAAATTGGCGGGATTTTTTTTTCAGATGAAAGTTAACATTATTCATACTTTTAATATTGCATAAATGGCGTTAAAAGTGAAGTGACTGTTTTCTTACGAATTCCCCCCTACGATACAAGAATGTGTTTTCTATAAATCGAATTCTTTGAAAATTAGGATTGTCTCCGTAAGTTTTTTGTAAACATTTTCGCGTTTGATATTAAATTTATATTTTTTTAGAAATATCGATGTTTATTTCAAATACAAAAATTTCAAAGATATTTTTATTAGTATCTAAAATATTATTTATTTTTCCTACAACTTCAAACATAAGAAATATATGTAGCACATTTTAGATACCTCGGGAGCATTTCGAAATTCCATGAAATTTCACCCTGTCGTTAAAATATGTTGTGAATACAAGATTTATTTTTTATCCTGACATGCGCCTGAACCATAGACATGCCGACAATGGTGAGGGGAAAGTTGCAAGAAGCGGAGAGGTGGCGAGGCGTTGCCCTTTCAACGACTGGTCAATAAATGAATCCGACAGTTTACATGCAACTCGCATTATACTATCATCTTTAGGACTAAGAAAATAAAATCTGCTTACGAATTCCTAGTTTTTTACAGACGCGCGCGTATTACTAGCAGCAGTAATAAACGTTATTGCACACGGTTATTGTTGAATATGACAAAACAGAGATCTCTTGTAATACTTGGTCTAAACTCTCGAGAGGCATTCGTTAAGGCGATGTACTACGTCGTGTGATATTTTAAATTGAGTCGCTATCAATAACAACCCTTACGTAGATGGCGATAAGGTTTAAATTCCCGCTCAACACCATCCACCTGTTTTGATTTATACAAGAAAAAAACATGGCCAAAAAGTGCCTTTTATTTTATTTTATGGATGTTCAGGAATAAATATATATATTTTTTCGATCATTTTATAAATAACTTAATTTGCCACATTATACAATAAAATCATAACCGAAAATGGGATCGTAAGTAGGAGATTTTGAACTTTAAAGCAGTTTTCATAGGCCTTATACATAATTTTTTTTCTGGGCTTATAAAAAGATATATCTAAAAAATACTCGATTATTTCAAAGGCCAAGATGTATTCTGATAGCAGTATTTAATTAAAGCATCTGAAACATTTCTAGGCGACCAAATTTTCAAACCAAAAACACATGATTTTGCATTACTACGTATGGCATCGCCAACACTTTTTCCAATCGAGAGAAAAATCTTCTCTCGTATCACGAAGTAGTTATTTGAATCATTATTGCAATATATCTCAACCACGAATAGTTATTTCGTCACCAGTGTGTACATAGATTAGTCTACATGTCCGTCTACGCAGTCATACGAGCATACATTACGATAATAGGATTCGGCGACAAACTGGTTTGTGTTAGTGTGCCCCGCTCTATGCCACACTAAACATAAATACGACAATATATTATCACACTAACGGATTACATACGACGGCAGATTTTGAGGAGATAAAAAGAGACGACACTATCGAGGTAACACAAATTAATTATTATCTATTTAACTATTTGTAGTAAGGTGATCGCTTTGACACTACAACATTTCATCTATTTACAAACAAAAATAAAAACTCTGGATGTCAGCAGGAAGAAAAATATAAGAAATTTCCTTGTAAAATTGGTTTTACTCGCTGTCAAGAAATCTGGGGAAAAAGGGATAAACAAATGGGTAATACAGAGTACAGACCATTCAATTTGGTTGAGCGGTTGTACGCGATACGGCGCGGCGTGGCTATCCTAAGTCATAGCATCCTAAGTTCGATCCGAACAACATTAGCGCCAACCAAGTTGGATAGAATGGTTGAACCAACTTTACTGAGTCTGCGTAGGGACCAGTCGTGTGTAGTTATTTGTGAGCGTACATTTAACTAATACAAATAAATAAAATGTAATGGTACGTATACATTTGCGAACGGAAACGCGAACCGAGCCACGAATTACGGGAAATGAAAGGGCGATTTGCGATTTCTTAGTTTCTTTCCCATAAGTTGAGGTTCAGTTCGGCAGTTCGGCTCGCGGATGTATACGTTAAAGTTAAGTATTTAAGTTTTGACGGATTTTTGAACACTATGTGAGGATTTAACTTTCTTGTTTGATACTACAAGCGAGATGTACTCTGATAGAGATGCCATAAAGGAAGATCTTGTGATTTTGTACCAGTTCAAATGTATTGAAAATGATGCAAATAATGAAACTATAAAAAGGTTCATTTTTAGTTTTTTAGTGCATGATATGACTTCTTTTTCGTTCCACGAGCAATTTTTTGTCCTCGTTTATGTTTGTTTTTTCATGATAATAGTTAACTATGCTACTAGAACGATCGCAATTTTGTAGGAGGCATCATGCTGCGTGTGTTCTCCATAGGAGTAATTGAACAAATTGAAGCAACCATCACGTCGTCTGTACGCAACACTAAACGGTTGACACATAACAGATGAACCCACCAAATTGGGTGGTCTATAGGGGGGATTTTAGCGTTTTCTGAGATCAACTGTGTGTTAAGCTGTTTTATATTATAATTTTCAAAAAGCATCCTATATGGGTCAAGAGTATCTCATTTTAAAAATTCATAAATATCCACTATTTTGATTTACTAACTTATTATCCACTAGCTGAAGTCTTCGGCGTTGCTCGGACGTTATATAGAGTTTTTTGAAAACTACAGAAGACAGTGACGTTCCCCTTGTTTTCAATGTGATGTGGAATATTTCTCGGAATAAAAGATGTAGATTGAAATGAAAATAAAATAAACGTAGCCCGCCCGCTATAGATATTCTTCTTTACACAAATAGATTTATAGGGAAATTAATTGTATTAAGGAATACGAAATTAGTTAACATTCAGCACATTGTCGTGATTTTGAGATCAGATCTTATAAAAACATTTTTACAACTGATAATATTCGTATATAAACGTGCATGATGCTGCGTATACACTTGCGAGCCGAAGCGCGAACCGAACAACGAATTTTCTAAGGGAAGGAAACGAACCAAGCGGCGCACAGTGGGCTGAAAATCGCCTTTCATAGACAGAGACTTGAATTTTAAAGGGTATTTTTTGGCTAGAAATGGATTTTGCTGATCATTACTATGCTATAAAATTTCGTACGAAGCAATTGCGTGTACAAATGAAGGAGTTATCATTTTTTAAAGAAAAAATTGTATGGCACTGACATTAAAAGTGAGGCTATCTCTGGAATCATAAGGTTGGACATTCTATCCTCACACACAGATATACTACTATTTATTTGTATTTTTTTGACATACTTCGTATTGTGGCGCAACTTGTGATTTTTTTTTAAATCCTCAAAGTTGAAAAAAAAACTTTTTAATGTTGATGATTCATTTTAATGCTTAAATGATTTACATATGAGTATGCTTTGTCTAATTTACAATATTTTATTTACACTGCGAGCCTTTATGTATTAATATATATCAGATAATATCAAGTAATAATAGTAATAATAATATTAATAATAATCGCTATTCCAAATTCCTGTAATATTCAAAAATCTGTTAGTGAAAAAATAAGAAAATACACAGATTTAGGAAATAAAATAAAAAGAATTTGGCATTCTCAGACTATAAAAATATTACCATTCGTTATTTCGGCTACTGGCATTATACCTAGCTCTCTAATTAAAAATTTAGGCGTATTAGATCTATCAAAAAAAAATTATATAAAGATGCAAAAGTCGGTCATTTTGAATACATGTAGGATAACAAAAGATTTTTTAAATATTTATGTTGAGGGATCAGTAGGATTTATAGGCCCTGTTAGAAGTTCTACCGAGCCGAACCCTCTGATATGAAAATATCTGGAGTCGGTGAATTATTTTCCCATTTGATCTCTGGTGAGTTGACGTGTTGTTCTTGTATTGTTTTGTATTTGTTTTGCTTATATAATGCACTTACATAATGTTGATTGACTAGATGATCATTTGTGGAAAAGTGAGTGGAAGGGTTAAGTTTTTCCTTTGGGGAAGATTTAACCCGGACAACTAAATCCGAAGTTTAAAAAAAAATAAAAAATAATAGCAAGTTATCAAATAATATTTTTGATTTCATTCACATAAAATTCCATTTTCTTTTCGGTGGGTTACAAACAAAAATAAAATACTAAGCCCGTCGTCCCACTGGGCCTGTAAGGGTAAGGATACGGTAAGACCCTGCGCGAAAAGTCCCACAATAGTTGTGCTTCAAACCGTATCGAACTTAACTTTTCTGCGTAGGATCTTTAGCTTATGTCGTCTCCTTACCGACTCAATGGGACGACGGGCTTAAAAACTGGTCCCAGCGAGAGCTCGTACAGACGTCTATCGATGTTCGTCCTCTTTCTTCTCAACGTTCTTGTTTGAAAACGAAAAAGACAGAATATACTAGAACGATGAAGACACGTACGATCTCTCGCTAAGACTAGTAGTATACATTCCAAAACCAATAGTTAATTTAAAAACGTTGAATATTTTTGTAAACAAATGACTTGATAACACATTCACAAAATCAAAAAGGTAATCAAGATTATGGCGTTTTTATTGCGAAAAAATACAATTTTGTCATTTACCAAAGTAAAATACTGACAACTGATAACATTTACATTACTCGTAGGTATAGGTAAACGACTCCTTGCAACTTTAACGTTATTGATTATAACGTTATTGGATTATAACGTTTAAAAAAACATATAGAGATAACGTTCAAGGTTTCCCGAAAAAAAGAATAAAATACCTAATCACTGTTATATTTGGATATATTAAATTTATGTCGATTAAATGATACACGAATTACGATTTGCATTAATGAATCTGTCCAATTAGCGTTTTACCAACGATCTTAGTTCGATTAGAGAGACAAGGCTCGAGCACTAAATTTATTAATTTACATCATATTGATAAAGGCGTATTTTGTAAACCGAACTATTTACAAATACCGTAGAATAGTTTTAATAATATTCTAGGGGATTTGCTATTCGTTCCAGAGTTAAGTTAACTTGCGGAAACCATTAAATTTTTTTGCGGGTAAGTGTTGTTACAGTCATGGTGAAGATGTACCCTACAATAAGGAATATAGAGAACAAAAAGGTAGGTACCTACCTACTTACCCTCGGGCATCTGGCGTATTGACCGTTAGATTTCTTAAAGATGCTCTCAGAAAGTCGAAATATTTGTGTGTATTTCGGCTTTTCAATTTTAATTATTCTGTGGTAAACTTCTAGATTTGCATATAAAGCGTGGTTTGATTTGAGATTTTCACGCCTCCTTCTATAGCCAACGTTTCGGACAGCATTACAGTGTACGAAACGTTGGCTAAAGGAGGTAGAGCAACACGGCATAATACCCCAAAAATAAATCACTATAATAAAATATGATGTTTTCTCTTTCTAACACCGTTTAGATCATATATTTAACCATGTCAGTAAGGGAGACAACGATATATATATGAGATCACATGTGAACAAATTGACTCTACGGGTAATAATTATGTTCGTGAAACCGAACAAAGTTTAAATGAAATTAAATGCATCATGAATTTACGATAAAATATGCAAAAATTGGTTAGAGAAACAACAGGTAGAGAATAAGTTGATACCTAATAGAAATGTTAGTACAACATTATGTCGAGACTTGCAACTTTTTACATGCTGAACTCGTTCGTTACCTTTGCACTATCAATTGGCTATATCCGGTTATGAACTGAAACGGTGGAAAAGATCCACATTGCAATTTGCAATGGTGTAAATTTCTTGCGGTAACAACACGGCGATAACAGAACCATGTTCAGTATTAGCTAACGTGTACATAATATTATTACAACAAAACAAGATTGACAGATGTTAATTAGTGATATAACTGCTAGGTGTAATTAAACTGCACGTATTACCAGGTTCAATTATAATTAATGACATTTGCAAATCAACGGAATCGATAGGAGATAGGAAGAATGCAATGCAGATGTAAGAAAATATCTAGCATAATATGCAGCTTTGGTTGAATAATTAATTATAAACAAGCAGATAAAAAACAGTTGCCGCGTTTTGAAAACTTCAACGGTTCATTTTGAAAATAACAGAGAGAGCCACTTCCGTTTACAACAATCCTCAACCATACAGTCATTGGGATAATAATACTATCAGATGATTAAATTTATTGGAGTAACTTTTTAAGGTTATACAATCAATGAAAATAAATTCCATGTGCCGACTAGGAACACAAGATAAAATGTAACATTCTTCTGCAATACATACACAGCCAACTATCAGACACACTCACTAACCAATAGGATGCATGAACTGGGCAACAAGTTTAGGTGAACTCCAGTCCAGCTGTTTCGAAGTTAACCTTTTCGTGTTCGGAAGACATTTCAACAATCGACCCAATCATTTAATAAATAAAAATCAACCCGTAACAAACTAAGTTTTTTTTACAATAAAACATCTATTTTCAAATAATGCCTTTTATTTTTAATTTTATTTTGACTGAGGATTGGAGAACTGGAGTCGACAACTCTACCAAACGAGCCAAATGCTTTTGACAAGACAGATATTTATTGCGTGTATTAACTGCTGTAATGTCATCGAATTTAAGATAAATGCGTATATGTCTTCTAGTGTGTGCGTGATTGCCACCAAAAGTTCGATAGAACGCATTTTCATCGACAACGAGTCCATCAATGCCGAGATTCAGCTCGATCGGTATGTGGGGAAGTGGGTTAATTTCTAATTCGAAGATTTGCATTCATTCACTAAAACAAAAGTGATATTTAAATAGACGTATTAAAAATATGAATTGACCAATGACTGACTATAATATAATTATGGATCTCTTACACAGATACAAAATAATAATCTTAACATCAGCAATGATCCGCCTTGGGCAAATCGAACGTATGATATTCGCATTAATTATTATTCATATAAACATAAAAAAAAAACAATTAAATGACCCAATTTTGACTACCTCGAGTTACAGCGCGTAATATACTACCTTTGAAACTGTGTTCAGACAAAACCTCCTAGATCACAAGGACGGGACACTCATTCAAAGCAGCATCCTAACTTGAATGGTATTTTACAAATTTTTCGTTTTAATTTATTCTTATTTATAATACATTTTAAAATTTTTCTGTTAAGGCGATGCCATACGTAGTAATTCAAAATCATGTGTTTTAGGTTTGAAAATTTGGTCCCCTAGAAATGTTTCAGATGCTTTAATTAAATCCTGCGAGTAGAATACATCTTGGCCTTTGAAATGATCGAGTATTTTTTAGATAAATCTTTTTATAAGCCCAGAAAAAAATAGTGTAAAGGCCTATGAAAACTGCTTTAAAGTTCAAAATCTCCTACTTACGAACCCATTTTCGGTTATGATTTTATTGTATAATGTGGCAAATTAAATTCTTTTTAAAATGATTGAATAAAAAAATATTTATGCCTGAACATCCACAAAATAAAATAAAAGGCACTTTTTGGCCATGTTTTTTTCTTGCATAAATCAATACAGGCGGATGGTGTTACACGGGAATTTCAACCTTATCGCCATCTACGTAAGGGTTTTTATTGATAGTGGCTCAATTTAAAATATTACACGACGTAGTGCATCGCCTTAATTTCAAAAAAATAAATTAAAATATATTTTTCGAGCTTCCCGTACAAGTTAGAAGGCTGATTTGATTCAGTGTCCCGGCCTTGTAATCTAGGAGGTTTTTGTTAAGATCAATTCCAATAGCATTAAGTGAATCCCGCTGTACCGATCTAATCAATCTTTTGAAATCACTTATTGCGGTGCGTGTATAAATCCTAGCGTAATGTTTAATTTGATATGGGTGACATTTTCTCACGGTCGTAAATCATTCACAAAAATGGAAAAAAAAACTACTTTCCGTTCAAAACAAAGTTCCGTTTTTATAATGGAAGCGTTCGTATGAACTCGATTGTAGAAGTTGGTCGTGATTTATGATTTTTTGTTTAATATTATTATATTTAGCAAACATGTGAATATACATGTGAATTAATTTTGCATTTAAGATATTGAAAGAAGATATTTTTAGTTATAACTGAAAGAAAAAATATGAAAAGGGTAGACGGAATATAAAAGGAATTGTTTTGGTTTAAGTACATTGTAAGGTTAATTTTAGTTTTAAAAAAATAATGGTATGGTGGAAAATATTTGTTTTGCAGATACGTCTGAGTAAAGAGTTATAGGCGTATTTTGATTTGAATTGTTCTATGCAAGATAAGGTATTCGAGCTGGTATTGCGTTCAGGGCAACGAAATGCAATCTAATATAGTCAATAATGTAGTTTACGATCTTATATAGAAACAGTACGTCAACATTTTTTTCTTTGTTTGTAAAGAGCGTGATAGGGTTACGTTGATGATTTTCATGATGAAAATGTAACCGCATTACATTTATTTATGTTTAGAAATAATTGATGTTGAATGCAATATTCATTAATTTTATTAACATCTTCTTCTATTTTTTTATAATCATCTACTGAACTTATGCATTTGAATATTTTAATATCGTCAGGTAAAGAATAAAATTAGAATGGCTAATTGATGACATGTTTGATGTCATAGTACAAAGTAAAGAGCAGGGTCCCAACATGGGAACCTTGAGATACCCCCGAGGGAATGCTTATTATCTGGAAGGTAAAATGTATATAATATTTATGTAATTTAAACAACTACATATATAGGGTGTTGGGACATACTTAGTACAAGTACATAAATTACACATGTTTATAAAACGTTGACAACGTGCCATATTTAAAAAGTGCCAAAGATGGATAATACAAAATGCCGGGTTCTAATAATACCTTATAACAACTTGATTATTTTTAGGCGAAGCCAGAAATGTTTTCCAGTGATAAAAAATATGCACTGTCATATAATTAGTACTCATTTTCTTATTTATTACATATTATATTATTTTCCATGTTATGTATGGATATGATGATTATCTGTTATTAGATCTACCTAACAAGTAAATCGGTGTATGAGTGTACCTAAGCGAATTGGCGCCAAAGAAAATATGTTACCAACAATTTAAATGATTCATCACAAGGTGATGAAAATCAAAAAATCTCAACCTTGAATTAGAAAAATTGTGAATTAAACGGCAAAAACTTTGAAGAGGTGGTGAGCTTTCGCTTTATAGAACGCAACTATTCGCTGCTCGTGAGGTCATTTCCATCGTGATCTATGGAGTTTTGAAATAATAATTTAACTGCCAAAAAATAAGTTACAGGTCCAATATCGAACTCCAAACCAAATTCTGACGAAGCCGTAACTACCAGCAATAATAATAATAATAAATTAAATCAGCCATTCCAAATTCCTGTAATTTAAAAAAATCTGTTAATGAAAAAATAAGAAAATACACAGATTTAGGAAATGAGATAAAAAGAATTTGGCATTCTCAGACTATAAACATATTACCATTTGTTATTTCGGCTACTGGCATTATACTTAGCTCTCTCATTAAAAATTTAGGCGTGTTAGATCTATCAAAAAATTTATATGTAAAAATGGAAAAATCAGTCATTTTAAATACATGTAAGATAACGAAAGATTTTTTAAATATTTATGTTGAGGGATCAGTAGGATTTATAGGCCCTGTTAGGAGTTCTACCGAGCCGAACCCTCTGATATGAAAATATCTGAAGTCGATGAATTATTTTCCCATTTGATCTCTGGTGAGTTGACGTGTTGTTCTTGTATTTATTTTGTTTATATAATGCACTTACATAATGTTGATTGACTAGGTGATCATTTGTGGAAAAGTGTGTGGAAGGGTTTAGTTTTTCCTATGGCGAAGATTTAACCAGGATATAAAATCGGAAATTTAAAAAAAAATGGTACGATAATATAGCGCTGAGGGTTATCCTTAGGAGATAGACTTATACCATCACGGATTTTGCTGCAGGCCTTTTTAAGATATGCAATTGTGTAGTGCATTATTTTGATGAATCTCATAAGGTTTAGCCAGCGTTAGTGCACGTAAATATTTTTACGACTTATGATTGATTACAAAACACCGACTTTTCTCTACTTTATATAAATATAATAGGCATGTATTATATATTCTCTAAATAATAGTGAAAACTATATCAAAATCCGTTGCGTGGTTTAGAAGAACTAAGTGGACTAACAGAGAGACGCGGATAGAGACTTATACTGTTTAGATTTAGAGATTCACAACTGGACATTTTGGTATGACAAAGCTTGACAGAATTGCACAATGAGGGTTAAGAAAAGCGATAGACATGAAAATCAAGCATCTCTGCCAAGCTGATATAATTTATTTATGCAATAGTAGAAGATATTAGTCAAGCGCTCCACAATAGAATGGTTGCATATGGATAGATGAAAAAAAAAGATTTTTGCATTAAACAAAGTATTTGCCTACACATTATATAGAAAGATAGGTAGGTACTAGGGTTCTACCGCTTTGCATGAACGTTTATATCTATGTAATTATTTTCTCCATCGGTAATACAAACCAACATGATGTAATAATGCTGTTGGAATATACGCAGTAGCTAAAAAAACAATATAAATAGGTATTATGTTCTTTGTAGTTTTAACTTCTTATTCTATGGATACCCATAGGTGGGTAAAATGAAAATAATCAATAAAAAAATATTATATATGAACATTTTAATCTACGTATTTAAAAATTAATGTTTCTTTGTTTGTTTCCGATACTCAAAAACTACTGGACCGATTTCGTTGAAAATTTCAGATTGTTCTTATCAGTGTCAGAAGTGTTTAGAGAGTGATTTGAATGATATAAGAATTCAGGGACGCCCGAGGAAGACTTAACGCATTATCTCTGCACTGGAATGAAATACGAAGTCGAATAAAAGTCGATATCATGTAGTTTTTTTTAACAGTAACAGCGTGGAAAACAGTAGAGAATGGTGAAAGTAGGGGACGCACAAGGAAAACATGGCACGATAACGTGAGAAATTAAAGTTTTTCAATTCTTTAGAATAATATTATTTCCATCTTAAAAATAGAGCCAGTTTTCAGGTATACTAGATTTCACAATCTCAAAACTGTAGTCCAAACCATTCATAACCCCGAGCAACGCCGGTACACGTCAACTAGTCACATAAAAACAAAGTGTACGTTTCCATAAATAAACCCGTTTCCCGCTATTATCGATGACGATGACTATAATAAGAATAGTGGTTATTTTCATAGTGGCAACATTTACTATAGGTAAATAAAAATATATTATTTTTGAATGAAAGGGTTCAAAGGTCGACACGTTCATTTGTTGATAAATATAATATTATAGTGTATTTATCAACTAAGCATACGTGTATTTTTTGGTTGCTTCATTTCAAAATTACTTAGTATATTGCTTAAATACCGCTACAAAATGCAGTTGCAGTGATTTTATTGAGGAAAATAAAAGGCAATATTGTTAAAATGTGCGTTTTCTATATTCTATTCTGGAGTGTGGAGCGCGCAATGTAAACAAACGGTGAATTAGAAAATAATATTTACAATGCTGATTTTGTAAATAAAAACACGAGAATAATAATAAGCCGTAATCGTCGCTGTACGCAGCGCGTGTTTATGAATGCATATTGAAATTTTATTGATTTCTATTGGTCGTTTTCCTCGCCCGCCAACAGCAAACGGTGGCCTATAATCAAGGAGTCAAGTGACAGGGCTTATCGCTGTTCAGCATTCAGCACCCTGGCGCTAGGCGGCAGAATAATAATACCACAATACATCATAATATTGTTTACAACTGAATGATGTAATCAATACAGAAACACATAAACCCGCAGTACCTGGTTGTGGCCATTCTGGCTACTGACAACACAAGGAATGTGCGTTTATGATTTACGGCCACTGTTTTGATTACTTTAACCTAAAATTGCGTCACAGATCACGTGATTAGCCCGTGGTACATCGTCGTCGAGAAGATCAATACGAGTTCTGGTAATGTGCACTTTCAATATTGCACAATATGATGCTAAAAGGAGATAAACAATATGGGTGCGATGGAACGGGTTGACATAAACACAGGCGGAACTGACGGAAACTATGTAAACATGTCGGGGAGCACCTTGCAGGAGATAGCCGTGAACACGTTCGCCGCTCGATGTGGTCTGTATGGGAGGGCTTCCGCTGCGTGGACGGAACCGCGGCAGTCGGCACACTCCGTTGTTTACGTTGATAATGTAATGAATAGCACTTACGATCTGGGGAGTTGCAGCGAGGGGCCGCCTTTCCTCTGGAACACGCCGTCTACAAACACTCCATTCTTGCCGTTGCAGGTCATGAAAAACGCTGGATGGTCGAAGAACACCTCCAGGTGCTTCCTGGAGATGAAGCTCGAGTGGCCCATATTGACGTCCACATCTCCCCTGCTGCTGTTGCGGCCGATAGTTATATGCTTCTGACGCACCAGGTACTCAAAGTCGCGGCCCTCGAGGCGCGCTATGGCAGTGCCTGTCACCTCGGGGGCCCACTGCACCTTGGAGGGGCTGGCGGGGGCCGACTTGAGCGCCAGGAGGGCCCAGGCATCGCTCTCGGCGGTCCTCGAGTATTGGGACATCACTTCCAGGTCAGGGGTCACACTTCGCGACACCGCACTGTGTGTGTTTACCCACAGCGAAAACGTGGGTGGCAAAACATTAATGAACACCTCGCCAAGAATAAGATAACATTTTCAAATGAGCACTATAACTAAACTTGATGATAAATGCGGTTAAACTCGAACGATAGACCAACAGCGCATACTTTACTGAATATTTCTTTTATAAATTTAGCAACAGTCAGTTCATCTGATCCGCACGAATTTCTTCAACGTTGAGGTTACTAACATGACGCACATGCGCGCAGTTCCTACTTTCTGCCAGTAAACAAGAATTATATAAACAACCACGTGATTTAGGTTATTTTAAATAGAAAAATCACTCGGAAAACTATATTTATATAATTAAAATGCCTTGGATACAATATAGCAGCTTTGGCAGAGCGAATTTTCGATTGAACTGGACAACTGTACTTTATAGATTTTTAAAATAAACATGAGGCGCGACAGGATTTAACCAAAAATGACAATTCGGTACACGCAGTACAACAGTGTAGCAAGGAGGTGTACATCATTTCATGGCTGCTGGCGCCATCTAGTAGGGGAACACTAAACAGGTACTCGCAAACAATGCGGGAAATTTGAGATAACCAAAAGTAAAACCATACTGCGATTAAAATCCTTAGTAATATTATCAATCTTACGAAAGATTGCTGATTTTAATATCCGTTAATAATATTTTTTGATATCATTTCTACGTGAAATTCACTCGGTAAATAAAAACAAAATACTTTTTCCATTTCCGTAAATCGAATGTTCCTTCAAGTTGGCAACACTGCTTAGGCTGTCAATAAACGGATAAACGTCACAAATATTTTTGTTTCATTTGTTTGTATTATTATTGTCGTTATTGTCCTTGGTGTAGTTTGCTTATTTCTGTTCGGGTTATTTTCGAATTAATTTCCATTTTCTGAGCGTCAAGCGTCTATCGTTTAGAATAACCTGCTTTCAAATAAGTTTTTTTTCCTCCTGGTGATTTTGAAATCGCAGCAAGCAGGTGAGAAAATAACTTTCGTTCTATTTCGTTTCACCTGATTGATTATTTTTTGGTAATTATCTTTTCACTGCATTTTTAATATTATTTTACTCTCAACTTATTTGTGACTCATAATATTATTAGGAATATAATATCTGCAAATGAAAATAAATTCTCGATTAATTATATTTGAAAACCAATATGATTATTTAAGAACCTTATTTCAATTGTAGATTTCTCATTACGAGAATCAAATATTCAGAATAACATGAATCTACTCTTTTTAAATGATAACTTTTGTGTTAATAAAATGGTTCAACTATATGGAGCTTTATTGCACTGTACATTACTGTCCTGACATACTTTTTAATGTCATATTTGAGGTATGCTAATTTTGGTAATGCTACTTAAAAAAAATATTTTCTGATGAGTTTAAAAATTAAAAAAAAATAATTTTTTCTCTAACCGCCGCACTTTTAGGCACAGATTATGGATATGACACGTTGTTTGATCAAATACTACAAGAAACAACAATGTACACGCAGTAATTAGGTTCTTAATTAGGGTTAATTAAGTAATTTATGCATATTTAGATTGAAATAAAACTTTCGCAATTCTCGCTCCATACAAAAAGTCCAAAATGGCGACAAAGGGATAATTTTATAAAGTAAATTTTGAAATTTCAATCAAAGTGGAATCATAACGCATCTTTTACCATCTATCTAGATGTAAATCGTTGTTTCTTGTAGTAATTAAGTTGAAACAAAGTGTAATTTCCATAATCTGTGCTTATTGTATTGTATTGTATTTAAAGTGCTGCGGTCAAGGAAATATTTACCAATAAAAAAAAACTTCACTCAGGAGGCCATTTTTGATCATGCTATGTTTTTTTTGTTTATTGAGTTAGTTCATATAACATTTTATACATATAAATATGTACACAGGGACGTATTTTAAAATTTTGCGCCCTGGGCGAATATGATCGGCCGCCCCAATAGTCCAATACTCGATACCAAAAGTGAAAAATACTGTGTCAAACTAAACTTGTACCATATTTCCATAGTTATTTTTTGCTCTTAGAATTAGATATTACAATGTACAATTACGAATATGAATTAAAAAAAAATTCTGTGACAAACTCATATCAAATGTCATTTTGAGTTCATATTAAATGTTACTTTAAATTAGTTTTCCAAAATGGCTTAAACTTTTAGGAAATTATCATTAATTATTTGTGATGTATCAATTTGCTGGCTGTTATTGTAATCATCATCAATCACATTATCATAGCTCAATGATTTCGTCAAATCGACCTCTATATTATGAATATAGATTATGAATAGTTAAGTTATTTAAGCATTCTTCACTTACGCGAGAGCACATGTAATTTTTTAATGGGGGGGGGCAGCTTAATTTTTTTTATAGAGATTACAGGGAAATAACAAGGGAGTAGTCAGAATAAACTAGATATATTTACTTACAAACTGACGTGTACACGGCATTGCTCTGGGATATGAACAGGGATATTTTAAGCCGTGAAGGGGACCGAAATATTCTTTTGCATTCGGAAAGTTCAAATAAAATTAAATGCATTTTTTTTAAAGATGTAGATTACCTACATAGATATAAGGCCTCTAGATCTTCTTTTAAAGACTTTGAAGACACTTCTTTCCGAAGTTCTTAAAAAAATTTCGAAATTGAAAATATCGCACATTAGTCCCAATTCCTCAATTTTTTTTTGGGAGATATAATTTTAGATTTTCACAGCCAAAAATATTATCATTATTGATTTTTTGGTTATTATGCCATGTTGGCGCTTCCTCCTTCTTTAGCCAACGTTTCGGACGGTGATGGACACTGTAACGCTGTCCAAAACGTTGGCTTAAGGAGGTAGACGGAAAAATAACATAAAAATTAACCACTATAATGCTGTGTGGAGTATATTTTTGAGGAGAGGAAAGAGTAAACCCAGGTCTTCAAGAGACCCATATAATAGTGGAATAAAATACAAAAGCTTTTGTGTATTATTATATTAATTAGTAAAATTAACCCTCTCTCAAGCGGAAAATGTTATCCAAGTACGGATGTTGTTTGACGTGTCTTGAATATGATGCTGGTTTTTTGAAACATCTTACATTGAAATATCGATAAAATAAAACACAGAATAAAGAAAAAATATTCAAACTATGCTCATGACCTGCAATGGCGGTACGCATTCACTTTCCTTCTTGATATCCGCAGTCAAAGGTTTGAAATATCCATTACTTATAGTTTATCGGCAAATAAAAACACCTCTTTTATAAAATGTCATATATTATTATCATTTCAATAAAAAAATACAAAGCGCACACTAATAATTGACACATACAAAAGAAATAATCTTTGGTATAAACATGTGTATAAGAAGTTTGTTATAAGATATAGTTTTGCTCAATCAATAAACAATACATTTTGGTTGTCCTTGACCTGTTAGCCATTTATCAATGGTTCAAGCCCGATTGCACAGTTATGTAATATAAATGATCAATTTCAATAGCTTTAGGTGCCTCTTTGCTTCACCCACGGTGATTACCCAAATACTTGTCATAGGTTTGTTTCAAGCCATATTCAAATTGTCATACTTTTGCTAAATCAACACCTTCCTGTATGTCTAGATACTTACATTCAAGATGGCCGCCAACCATGATAATTTATTACTTGGTGGATGTTTATATTGTTTATAATATATTTACTCAAGTTCTTATCCCTAATAAAAAGATACTTGTGCATCTGCTGCTCGGTTTTGTTAAAGCTGTTGGAAGTTTTTGACTAGATACAGAACAATCTACAATTGTGTACTAAAATAATTAGGTTTAACCACAGATCAAAGAAAGCATAGACATGAACCAAAGTAAAATTTTCTTCCCACGGCTGGTGTCAAGTAGGGTCATCTATATGTTGAAAGTAATCAGGAAGACCACAGCAGAAGTTCAGGCTGAATAACTCAGTAAAAACAGAGAACATTGGGAGGACAGATCCACGGTTATAATAAATATATCAATTTATAATTGCTACACGAAAAACATAATTTTATTCTAATTTTGGAAAAATTGCTCTGATCTAGCTGTGTATCAGTAATTTAGTTTGAGCTATAATTCGTATCACCAGTTAAATTGAATCAATCATTTAGCAGAATTATACTGTGGTCTATCAGTCGTCTATCGATCAGTAATCTTGTTCTCGGTCGTCTGATCAGTCACCTACGTCTATCAGTCATCTTTTGGTATTTGTCATCTAGTTCTATTAGTCGTCATCTATTATTAGTCGCCCTGTTTTTTTTTTATTTTATTTTATTTATTTATTTAGTACAGGTGATGATACAATGACACATGTAGATAAAAAAATACTTTGACTGCCCAACTAGGAGGAATTCCCGTTTTAGGACAGTCAAAATTGAGTTAGTATTCATGCACGCATACATATTTTGTAAGAACAGAAACAAAAAAGGAAAAAAAAGAAAAGTAATATAATTTTATACATAACTAAAAAAAATATGTATATATATAACTAAAAAAATAATGATACATTAAAAAGAAAAATATTATTATAAAAGATTAAAAGCAAAAAGTTATAAAGTTAACTGATGTTAACTTGTTGTTTGGTTTGTTTAGTTTTGTTTGTTTTTTTTTGTTTTCTTAATGTGTTTGATATTTTGTTTGTTTTATTTTTGGAAAAGTGTGAGTTCACACTCTTTTCTCCCTAATTCGTCTATTTCTATAAATCATCTGTCTTATCAGTCACCTATCTCTCATCATCTTGTTCTATTAGTCGCCTAATTGATCTAGTCGTCTAGTTGTGTCAGGCAAGCCACGCCCCTGTTGATCCAGTGCCTCTCGGGCTTGTCGCTCCTGAAGGTGATGATGGTCACGAAGTTGCTTGAGTGGCCCGTGGTGGCGAGCACTCCTCTCCGGGCGCTCGTCTTGTAGATGGGGCAGAAGTAGCACGGCGGAGGGTTGAAGTCCGACTTCTTGGCTGGTCTCAGCCAGATTATCGGCACCGTATCGAACAGGATTTTAGGGAAAGATTCATCCAGCTTGTGCAGTTGGCGGTTCCACCTGGCGCCTTCCAGGAATAAACCCTGCAAATTATTATGACAAGCTGCTATGAATAACCGGTGATATGTGGATTACATGGAAAAAATCTTATAAAGATGGCTTCAAACTAGTGCCAGACAACTTTGTGCAATACTTGTTTTAAATATTTCAAGTTCTTTTATGATGATCCAAAGCTAGGCTACTTGTAGCTACTTTACAAGCGGCGCATCAATATTCCCATTCGACTTCTGTTAGATTTGTTTTAGAAATACATGCACATAAAACTGAAGATCAGACAGAAGAATGCAAAAAATTCAGAAGTTTTTCATAAAATGTAAGCATGCCGTAGATCGAAGATTAGGTGCTTATTTTTAACTGATACTTACTTCGCCGAATACACTCTCGTCAAACTCTTCCTGAATGTGCTGCATGAAAAATTATTAAGCGTGTATACTCATATAATTGAATTATAGAAATGTGAGAAATGTAAACACATAAAATCACATCAACAATGGACCCCAAAACAAAACAAAAAGACTAACTAACCATCACGCTGTTTCACCACTCACGGGTAGGCAGAGAGGATGAACAACTCAGTCTTGACACACTCCTTTCTTCATTCACATTCATACATCGTCTCATGCATACCCTTCTCTTATTCTGACTATTGACACGGGCTGATTCAAGTATCTGGTTCACTTGATTGTGCCGTGTCTTCCTCTTCCTCTTCTCCGCCTCCAACTTCTTCTACCATCAATCGTCAAAAGAAGAAGGAAATAACCTTTATTTAACAAAAGTAACAAATTTGATTTAATTGTTTCTACATTACAAATATGAATTCTGACAATTCTTTTCTTCCGGCAAGAGTTTATCTATTTTATGAGATGTAAATGAATGAATGATTTTATGAATGACAAATTAATAATATGAATTTTAATAAAATACATATTTCTAAACCTTTGTGTAAACTCCGAAAGTTAGGTCATCGGGAGCTTCAGTTTCATATTTGGAAATCTCAAATTCATAGTGCAGCTGGTCAATGGGTATTTTGTACTTCCTGGAGAAGTTCTGCAAAACCCCCGTGAGAAAGGATTGGGTGAAGTAGAATCCCGACAGCCAGTACACAACCGGTGGCCCGTTTTCAATCCAATCTTGAAGGAATTTTAACCTAGGCAAAAAGAAAACATTCTCAAAATATCAATAATTCAACATTTTCCAATTTTTACCCCATTTTTTACCACGGCTGATGGGTAAGGTTCAAATCGAAATTTACAAAGCCAGGTTACCAATGTGTAGTGGCACGCCACTACTCGAGTCGGACGGTGCCAGTTACTACTGTAGTACATAGTACCATGCGCTATGGTGCTACAGTACTTAGCCGTCCTAGAACCTACTGGACACTTCGGCCGTTGCCTAGAGGTACCAAGCGTTAAGGTACTTTACAACCTCGGCCGGATTTGGGAACTCACTGGTCAAGTCGGACGGTAATAGAAAATACCACGCTGTTCCTGAAGGTACCTGGGCTACCGCTAGAAACTTCGGGGTAACGGGCGACCATATAAAAAGAATTGATGCACGCTTCACCGTCAGTCTACTTCTTACACAGTTTTAACGCGTTAATCAAGATAAATCAGAAGTTTGCGTCTTCGAATCATGTCGGACCTCACAACCGCTTTCATTTGTTTCCTTACCACATCCCCAAAAATATAAAAAAATAAAATAAAACATTAATCACTCCCAGATCTAAACAAAATTCGAATGGTTTTGTACAAAAACAATTTTGTACCTCTTTATGCGAAACTTTGTGGTTTAAATACCTTTTACTGTCTCATTGCAGTTCTTTGAGATGGATGAACCAGTGGAAAAAGAAGTCTCTGACAAAGAGCGTTGGGTTCGCGAAGCAGAGGCAGTGATCGCAGACATAATTCACCACGTCCACAGCGTAGAGATATCCACCGAGCTGCCTAACACTAACCGAACCATTTATCTCAATCTCAAGACGCTGGAGAAAAAGGAATATTGCATTGAGATGTCCTACTCCGGCTTTCAAGTAGTCGGGGAAAAGTTCGACGATCGAAGCCTGTCTCCCGACGAATACTGCGAAACTCCCTACAGCTTATTGAGCAGCCTTAGCGTCAACTATGACAAGTCTTTTGCAGGCGAACTGATGGAAAAACTGAATAAGCTTAATAATGCTAACAAATAATTACATAAAAGAGACTTGTATTAAATTAAAGGCTTGTGTTCATTTAGAAAACGTTGTAAGGTTGTATTCACGCGTGTTATCAGTAGCATGCCATTAGTGTCACGTGTGAATTCAACCTAAAAGTAATTGCTGTTCCATCTGATCATGTAAAATTATTAAACGACCATTATAATAAGAAATTCTAAATGCTGTTTGTTAACAAGTTATCGTTGGTCGAAATCAATCGCTTCGTAGGTAATATTTGGCCACTTTCCAGGAGAAGCGTAAAATCGCCGTGACTTTACACATCTGGAACTCATTGGAGATACATAATATTATGTACATATTATCGAAAATTCACAACATACTGAAATTAGTTTTGTAGGGTGCCGGGTCGTGTTGATCCAACAGTTTTTTAATGTCCATCATCAGACCAAAAGGAGGAGAATGTGTAACATGGCTAAGCACTTCAAAACACCAATATTGACCGTACCATATCAGAGTTTGCACTACTGCATTTACATGGATTTCCAAAGCAAGAATCCTGCCTTTATGTGCTCTCTGTTGAAAGCTTTAATAACAAAAGTTCAGCTTTATTTATCATTAAAATGTATCACTTAATATTTTTAGTTTTGTTACACTAATGTAGGTTCGTAATATTACGATGATTCTAGAACGCTAGAAATTGATGTGCAATTTTTTGTCGTAATTTTCAAATTAAAAATACTAACCATTGATATAGAATCAGGAAATGGGCTCACTGAAAAGTAAGGTTCATTGTGTGTTGGGTTGTGGTTATAGTTTTAATAAAATAAAGGTAAGTCAGTGAGTGTAAAGTCGTTTTTGGTGCCGTGAGGTCCAATCTACATTTTCTATATCTATGACAATAAATTGATTGATCCTGAAATTTTGTTTTTTAACGATTCAGATAATAATAGTAATAATAATATGTACCTATACTGATTGCAGTTGAAAGAATTGTGTTTCTGATTACAAAATGAATTGTTATTTAATTGGTACAAAAATGTAAAAGATACTTCCATTATAAAATAAATAATTTTATATTCATTTTACTCAATGTTGTTTCCTTATTCCCTTTCTTATGAAAATATTTTTCATGTCTTAGATTTCATCAAGAATAATCAACTTCTTAAACTGAAGGAAGTAAGGGTCCTCAAGAATATGATAAGATAAACTGGTGTGATTTGATGGAAACAGCTATCTAAAACTACCTTTCATATGCCATTCCCAGGGGAATTATTATTTTTTTTTTGTAATGATAAACTAATGTTTATCATTAAAAAATAATAATATTTGACAAGTCAAAAATATTTCACCAACAAATGAAGATTATAATATATCTCGACGCCATCTAGTGAGAAATTTAGAACTAACAAAGCCTTTCCTACAAAAATAAAGTTGGTTGTTTACAGGTGGAAAAAATATAATAAGCAGTAATTGTTGATTGAGGTACTAGTACATATTGAATCATTTGGCGGGTTGGAAATAAGCCGACATAGCTCAGTGGTTTCAGAGCACCTGACCGGACATCAGAAGGCACGGGTTCAATTCCCGTTGGCGGCATTTATTTTTACTCGGGAGATATTTTCAATTTGTATTGATTTTTCAGGCGACTAATTATTGCTTATAATTATTTGTTGATATTTTTTTATTACCAAATAATGGACTATTGTTTTTCACTATCCTGACTTTTTTTCCAATTTTTACAATTCTAATTAATGTAGGCATTCAACCATAATAAATAATACATTGATATACAATAAAACTCACATTTACCAATAACCATTTCAGGAAGTGACATCACTCCAAAAACCAGCATCAAATTACTGGGTGTCAATCTGGATGCTAATTTTTCCCTTAAAACTCAGGTGAACAGAACTGTAAGCACGGGT
This sequence comes from Hesperophylax consimilis, assembly GCF_061612785.1. Classification (NCBI taxonomy): domain Eukaryota; kingdom Metazoa; phylum Arthropoda; class Insecta; order Trichoptera; family Limnephilidae; genus Hesperophylax; species Hesperophylax consimilis. The sequence continues at coordinate 25,923,010 of NC_142847.1, forward strand.
TTCTTTCAATTGAGGCAAATTAAAGCAGTGCGGAGAAACCTGTCAACAGAGGCGACTAAATTGCTAGTCAATTCCTATGTTGTTTCACGTCTAGATTATTGCAACGGAATATATGCAAGTCTCCCCAAATGTCAAATCAACAAATTACAATCCGTTTTCAACGCCGCGGCAAGGCTTATCACCGGAGTATCTAAATACTCCCACATTTCAGAGCATCTCAAAAATCTGCACTGGCTCAAATGTCCTGAAAGAATCCAGTTCAAGGTATGCTGGATGGTATTTAAGTCACTTAACGGAATGGCTCCGGCTTACTTATCAGAATTGTGTATTCCAGAAGATTCCAATTCCCGACAGTCAACCCTTAGGTCAGCAACGTCATCAGCTATCGGAAGGTTGAAGGAACCAAAGCGCAGACCAGATACTAAGTTCGGTGAGCGTGCTTTTGCCGTGTCAGGACCTAAAGCCTGGAATGGACTGCCACATGATTTGAGAATGATCGCAGACTCGACAGAATTTAGGTCTAAACTTAAAACGCACCTTTTCAGACAGTCGTATCCATAATTTCAGAAACCTCCACTTTCACAGTCGACGGCAATTTAAATAAACAAAATGTAAAAAATACTAAAAATAAAAAAAAAACAAATAGAAATAATAATTAAAAACTAGCAGTTAAAAACCCGCTCCGCGGGTTTTTTTCTGCTAGGCCCTGCGGGCGGCTCTTGCTTGGGCTTCGCCCATTTTAAGTGATATTAACAACAGTTACATTTAATAGATAGATATTAGAACATTCACAGAGAGAGGGTGAGTATATATATTGTTAAAACACGGAACAGGAAGGAGTTAATTAATAATAACATTCTAAATTTACGCATAATAAGAATGACAGTTGTTTGAATAAATGAAATTTTACGTATTTGTGATGGATTATTTCAAATGAAACACTATTATTGACTACATGTCTACAACTGATATTAACTGTTATCTTAGGTACCTAATATAATTAGCTCATAGGAGACTTGCAGTGCTTAAATATGTGTTACAACCGTCAATGTCTATAAGTTGAATCAATATCGTTTAGTTTGTCACAATTAAAGATAGTTTTAACAAAGTTGACTTAAATAATAGATTATTACATATTGATTAATTGTACCCGTGTTTATGAATAAAAAGAGGGTAATTGTGCGATGACATTAGCAGTCGGTTTAATTAAAAGGTGTTAATTTTACTCCAACTGGTGGTAATTCTTTACCTACAACTGTTACTGTATCTAATAAAGTTTAAAGCTAGATTATATATACACCTTCATCAGGAGAGTAAAAATCTATATATAAAGGTAGATTATTACAATATAGCGCCCCTGAGGTGATATCTCACAAAAGCGGCGCTATGCAAATTGTCCAATAAATAAATAAATATAATGTTTACATTTTATTGTGTATACACCGAAGTCAAAAATTAAATATAGATTGCAATTGGGAAAGAAGAAGTGGAAGGAGGGGGGAGGAGTAAGAGTAGGCTGGGTTTATAATAATTAGGAATTACAATATCGTTAGACGGGAAAGACCAGTTGAGTGGGAAAATATTTAAAAGAGAGTTTATAAAAAAATTCTTGTTAATTATATCTGCTTTTATATTAATATGTTTCCTCATTTCTAAAATTTCAAAATTATTTATAGTGAAGTATTTTAAGACCTGAAAAAAACAAATAGCATATAACCATAAAACAATATATTCATAAGACAAATAGCATTTAATAACGGTTATTCTAATAAATTGATAGTTGAAATACTAAATAAAAAAATTAAACACATTCTCTTCAAACGGTCTTTCTAAAGATAGAAATAAACAATGGCGTAGAATTCTGTTTGTGGATAACGATACTTCTAAAATTATATATATATAAACAATCCTGGTACCATTCAACTGGCGTTTTACACTAATAACAATGAAGAAATATATTCTTAATAATAATGATAGCAAAATTCAAACAAAAAAAACAGGAGTTTAAAAACTCAATTGAGATGATTGTAATTTCTTTTACAAAGGTAGAACCAATAGAAACTTTGAAGTCAGAACTAAAGAATATCGCAGGGCTATAAATGGAAATAGTGAATCTGAGTTTGCAAATAATCTTTTAAATAATGATCACACTTTCGATAAAAATTCAGGTCTTAAAATACTTCACTCAGGATATAAAGCATCGCAAATAAATAATTTTGCAATTTTAGAAATTAGAAAACATGCCAATATAAAATCAGATATAATTAATAAGAAAAAATAATGATAAATGCCATTACAAAGTGATAAGCTTCCAGAAGAAATCTTCTTATAAAACGCTTGTTAATGGTAAGTAGTCAAGTATTGTTAGCTGCATATTTAAATATTCGCGCCAGGCATTTGGTTCGTTTTTAAACCGCCAGAGGTGCGCTCTGTCGGCCATCTTGAAGAAACGCGTGAATTTTTATAAACGTCAAACATAATCACGTAACTGTGGAGAATTTTCATTGTAATGTAATTAATCCAATGGATTATGAACTTTCTAAAACATATTTTCTTCGATATTATCCAAAAATTATATGAGCAGAAACGATGCTTATGAAGAAATCTCGTATTATTATGAGGCGATCCTATTTTAGTATGGAATTGTGTCTTAATATTCAAGTTACCCGAAACAGACAATTTAAATTTGACCAATCAGAGGGCCTACACCGTCCAGACGCTGGGACAATAATACTATCAGATAAATAAATAAAAATGATAACTATAGCAGACTTAAGGTCATGCGGTGACCAGTGTTTTTTGATAAAGTGTCCTCTGCGTGCAGTTTTATCTTGTATAAGCATAAACTTTTTAATATAAGTGTGTTTGTCGGAAGTGACTTGTCAGGTAAGTATGTTTTGGTATCTTTTCTAAATAATAAATGTAGATCCTAGGAAATAAATTGTACAGCGCCCTTGAGGTGATTTTTCACAAAAACGGCGCTCTACAAATTATCCAATTATTATTATTATTATTAGAACTCCAATCTATAGTTTACCGCATTAATAATGATTTTAGACAATATTTTTCATTTAAAATATGTACATAATACACATATCTGTGGAATTACAACCTGTTTTTTTATCGTTATGATATGTTGTTATAAAAAATTAATTAGTTTATTTGTAACCAATTTCAACACATTTCATGGATTTTTATTTATTTATATATAATTTGTACATTTATTTATAACAATTACAGGTAATATAGCCTAAGACGTTATAATTGTACCATTTATGCAGTGTATATGCAATGCCAAAAATCTCGCAAATGCGCTATAGGACACAAAAAATAAATCTATTTTTTTATCTACCGCATTCAAAAAGCACGTAGCTCTCCCCACAGGTGAGTTCATAAATAAATTAGTGCTGCTTGCTCTACTATATAGAAGATTGTGATGACGTCCTTGAGAGTGAGACTCTGGTACAAAAAAATTTAATTGGGCCAATATATCATTATAAGATAAGTGAACGTTTATTAGTTGAAAAAAATATTTAAGCAAAGCAATACCTTTACGTGTCTCTAGGGAGTGGTAATTGGTCATGCCTAATATATAAATCGATGGGTAAAGCCAAGGGTAACGTCCATAGAGCAGCGAGAATAAAAACCTTAAAAAAATTTTATGGACTCTTTCAATGCGTAAAGTGTATGTTAATTCATGTGGAGCCCAGATGATCGAGTTTGAATCAAGTACACTTAGGACTAGTGTGTTATATAATAACGTCAGTGTTTTTGTGTTACGAAACGGATATGAGTTCCTAATTACGAAGCCGAGAAGCCTGTATGCTCTGCTTATTAAATCATCGATGTGTTGGTGAAAAGTTAGTTTGCTGTCCTGAATAACTCCTAGATCTTTGATTTGGTTTAGGTGTTAGAGAATAATTTAATTGATTGTATATTCAAATACATGCGGTTTCTTTGATCTTTTATACGAGACGATATTGCACTTTGGTGTACTGAAGTTCAAGCCATTTATTTTGGCCCAGTTTGAGACGCAGTCAATGTCACATTGAAGGAGAATACAGTCAAAATGGTTTTTTATTGAGCGATATAATTTCAAGTCATCTGCAAATAGTAAATACAGCGAATGTGTGATGACTGAACCAATATCGTTAATAAAAATCAGAAACAGAAGTGGTCCAAGGATAGACCCCTGAGGAACTCCAGAAAAAACTATGAATTCAAAAGAACTGGAACCCTTATAATAAACAAACTGTCTACGATTTCGAAAATATGAAGCAAAAAAACAGTAGTCTTTTGGAAAAACCAAATGAAGCTAGCTTATTTAGAAGAAAGTCGATGTCAACCTTGTCGAATGCTTTTTCCAGGTCGAAATAAGCAACATCCACCTGTCCCCGATTGTCGAGAGTTTGTGATAAGAAATCTGAGATGCATAAGAGGTTTGATGTTACTGACATCTGGGGTCTAAAACCATATTGACGGTCATGAAGAATTGGATTAACGTGATTAACCCTTTCAGTACCCATGTCCATGATCGTGGACATCGACTTTCATCTTTAGTTATTACGCTATTTGCTAGGTTTTGATCATTACAACAACTTGTCCATGATCATGGACATTAGTAGAGCAGTGTGGTGCTGCCATCATACGGAGTTTCAAGAACTAAAATGATAAACAAGCCATGGAGAAAACAGACCATCCCTTGCCTGGTAAGACACACTACAATATAATTAGTTTTCTTTATTATTTGTAGCAACTAATTTATCCGAGCATTTTTTTTCATGGAAATTAAATGTTTACGATGGTTCTTAAATGTTTAGTTACGAAGTTCTGTTGAGTTATATGATTACAAGTTACGTTTGAAAAGCGATGTCCATATTCATGGACAAATGCATTTGACGGTTGCGAAGAAATATGGTCAGGGGACCATTGTAACCATTTGTCCATGAACATGGACACTCTGTACAACAATAAACATAACAATTATCAAAAAAGTTTTCAAACAAAATATTTTTGAAATTATTTCATTAGTCTAGACACCAATTTTCAATTTTTTATGACTTACAAGGTTCAATATACAAAAGTACCATAATAAAATTTTATACCTTTGTAACCATTTGTCCATGAACATGGACACTCTGTACAACAATAAACATAACAATTATCAAAAAAGTTTTCAAACAAAATATTTTTGAAATTATTTCATTAGTCTAGACACCAATTTTCAATTTTTTATGACTTGTGCCTGAAATTCAGTACTGAAAGGGTTAAGTATATATTTATGTAGAATTTTTTCGAATATTTTCATGATGGAACATAGAACGGCAACTGGTCGATAATTCCGGATATCGCGTTTGTCTCCCTTCTTGTAGATAGGGCTTATTTTAGTTAATCTCCAGATGTCTGGGAGAATCCCGTTTTTTAGGCATACATTGAAGAGATGACATAATGGTGGTATTAAAAGGTCGGAACAACCCTTTAGTATAAATGTTGGAATACATATTGTCAGGACCGATGGAGTGTATCAGTATCATTCTGAGAGTAGAGCCCTCGGCGTTCGAAGCGATAGTATATGCTCCGTGTTTTATCACCAATATCTATGAAAAATGCCTATCTATTTTATAAATTATAAAGGTTTACGTTATTATGTTTTAGGTGGAAATATAATATAATACTTCAGACAAACTATTTTCTAAAATAACTCCTTGTCTTAATTTATAGTATTGCTTTGACAAGTTGAAGTGAAACAATAAAATAGTGCTAAGAACAATAAGAGTCAAAATCCATACCGGAGTAGAAAGTCTGTCACATAGGACCCGAGAGGCTTCAGCGAAGGATAAGATTTGGAGGACCAGACCACGGGGACGACTCCCTTGACCATAGCATCGAAACAGCTTTCCAGCTCGGGGCTCATGATGGCCAGGCCCTGGGCCGCTAGGTGGACCCCGTGCAGAGTGCGCTTCACGATGGCCAGTAGCTTGTTGTAGCGGATCAGCTCCTGGAGTTATGAGGAGAAATAATAATGAAGGACGAAGATGACAATAGGCACAATAAACTATTATTAATCATACATAATTTGGAATGCTTTTGAAACAATTGATTAATAAAATGCAGTGACATAAGTACGGTGCCTGTCCCACTTGACTTTTTTGGGTCTTCCTATCTTCAGGGTTCCATGGCAGCTCAGAACAGTGGCAATTCAACACACTTTTGAAAAGTAATATAAAGTCATTAAAAGTGAAAGCAAAAGTCATTAAACCTAACTTATTAAACCTAGTTTTTTTTCATCACTTTTCTTGAGTTTATGCCTCTTTTCAAGAGTGTGTTGAATTGCCACTGTTCTGAGTTGCCCTGTTACCATTTTGAGATAGGGAGTTTTACATTTTGTTTCTGTTTATGTAGTGTATGTGGGCCTGAAAGAGTGATATAGAGGACCCAAGATTGAGTGTGTGAATATGTGTAATCATCATCATTGCAATTCTGGGGTACTAGTGAGAGTTTGGGTGGGTTTTTATTAGTCAGAAACATTTTCATTTATAAATTTAATATATTATCAATCGAAGCTGGACATTTTCTATCTCCCTCAATTTAAGGGACATTCACAACTCTATAAATCCACCACAGACAAAAATACCTTTCGGCTGGTGTGAATTTTTTAGTGATGGTTGTTTTGTGTGCTGTAATTTTTGTCATGGCTGATTTTCGGGAATAGCGCGTGGCTTTGAAGTTTTGAAAACTGGCACGGAAACTCTTGAAATGTTTAAAAAGGACATACAAGGATGATACTATGGGGAAAACTCAAATTTGAGAACCACAAATGTTTGTGGTTCTCAAATGATTGTGGTTCTCAAATGAAGAAAAAACTCTGAATGGATGACTCCCGTCACATCGATAATACAAATCAGCGTTGTCTTGATCTCACTTGACGAGCTTTTTTGGGGCGAGGTGAATTTGGAGTCTTCGATTGGAATGAATGATTTGGAGCCTTCCATTGGATTGTCGCTATGTTTCGGGGTCTTATCCATAGCAACATAATTCGTCACCTGTGACGGCTTTGGATAAAAAGTTTGGGCCATTTAGAATTCTGTTCACGAAAATCATCCATCTCAAAAACGACGAGCACACAAAACAACAGTCACCAAAAAATTCACACCAGCGAAAGGATGCCTTCTCCAGCACAGTGCTTGGCAGACTGACTGGGGAAAGCCAGCTGTACACAGATCTACCGGCAGAACCCGGTACTACTAAAAACTAAGCCCACTGAAACATCAGTTTGGTTTCTTTTGGGTACCCTCTTGTAAAATGTTTTGTCTACATAATGACAAACTTTAACAGCTTTGGATCCTCAATTTTACCAAAAAATACCAGCATTGAAGTAGCTCCTACGATTAGGAAACTTTAAACATATGTGTGCACCAACCTGCCTGAGCACCGTGTTCATGCTGTTCATGTACATGACGGGGTACTTGGCCGACACCTCTTCAATGTTGTAAAGGGGCGGCATGCGGCCCATGATGTCCTTTACCAGTTCCACTATGCCACCACCCTCCCCCTCCCCACCGCCCCCACCGCCTGTCACGGTCGTTTGGGTTAAGAGGGTTCCAAATAGCAACTAAAAACAAGGGAAAATATTCTTAAGGAAATTAATTGCAACCATCGTTATATATGTACTATGAATTACTAGATACGGCGTATCGTACAAATTTGAAAGATGAATGCGGCCCACCTTCGAGTAATTTCATAACACAACTCCCTATCGAATTTCGAACACTTTGAAAGACTAAGGACCGGTTGTTTCGGAGAATTTGAACAATTCATCAAATTTCAACGTTAATTTGTGAGTTCTGTGAAAGTCCTATTCAAGTTCTGATATTATATCATTATAGGCTAGTTGCTTGACAGAACTGAAATAATAACAGAACTAGAAAATATCTTTCACAGAACTCGCAAATTAACGTTGAAATTTGAAGAATTGTTCAAATTCTCCGAAACAACCCGTCCTTAGGACGGAACAACAACACGGATTTGAACAATTCATCAAATTTCAACGTTCATTTCCGGGTTCTGTGAAAGTCCTATTCAAGTTATGTTATTATTTCATTATAGGCTAGTTGCTTGACAAAACTGAAATTAAAACAGAACTTTAAAAAATCTTTCACAGAACTTGAAAATGAACGTTGAAATTTGATGAATTGTTAAAATTCTACGAAACAACCCGTCCTAAGTAGTTCTTTTAATGTAAATTTCATAAAACAACACCGAGTACAAAGTTAACTACAAATCGCATGATGTAATTTGTTCTTGTTGATGTTCATTTGGTCCGCCAATAGGAAGCCAGAAAGGCAGATGATACAAAATTTGAACTTGAAATTTAAGAACCCAACTTCATGTACAACTCTGTTGCGTGCAATACGCAAAGCCATTGTTGAGTGTGAAGTTTGTGACAAAACTACTGTTGTAACTTGAATGCATTCATACGTCACAAACCCATACATCCGCATGCAGTCACGACTTCTGTTTGCTTGAAAGACATTTAACATTTAACACACTTCAAAAAAGCTGGCTCAAATCGCTCTGTGACATATTTTTTAAGTATTCAAATAGCTTATTGAATTGTCTATGAATGAGCCAGTGGTAGTCCCTCTTTAAAATATATGTAAATCACAGACATAGGAATTAATAGACGAGAAGATAATGGCGAGGGGTAAAATCAACTGTTGAAGAACGAAGGGCGTAAGACTGACTGTGATTCGTCAATAAATCAATCTGACAGTAAATAGGCATCTCGCATTATAATATCACCATTTACTTCTTAAAAGTAAAATCTGCTTTTGAATGAATAGACATTTTTACATGGGAGCGCAAATTACTCGCCACGTTATGAACAAATTTGCAAAGTCCAAATTCGGCAAAAAAATTCGGTTATATTTTCAGAGTCGAATATTTCGTTTAAGTATTTAGGTAAGACACTTTTATAAATGTTCATAATTTACTTCCCAGCAACCAACCAGCTTTGTGTTTCGCGTCCAGACGTTTCTCGATGTGATAGTATATGTTTCTAAAACTGATCTATATTATACGATGTGAATATGCTTAAAATAAAGTAAAATAATGCTTATATATGGAATGTAATACGACAATTGGGTTAATTCTCTTTTTCACATCTATTTTTACAAGTTTTCATAGTACAAGTCAACATTTTGCCGTGTTATTTCGTAAAATGAACCGATGATGCCTCGACTATAGTTCGCACAAGAATGATGACGTCACGTTTTCAAATTTCACTTGAGGCCATACCCGAGCACAGCCGGTTCCAATGGAACCGGTATGGGGAGTGGGGATAATACGCTTTTAATCACTTAGGGCAGGTCTACTAATATTCATATGTCTATGATGTAAATGCTTAAAATTTGTGATTTATAAATGACCTCAGTAAAAGAATCTCACTGTTGGCGGAACTTAATTGGCTGGAAGCAAATTTGCAAAATAAAAGGTTAAAATCAATGCTTCGTGCAATCCTTTTACTGCAATAAAATATGCTTCCTTTTTGATACATTTTTCGAAAACCTGAATTCTTTGGTTTTGGGGTCAATTTTCAGATTATTTATTTATTTATTAACGCCGATTATAGCGGCTTTTACAAAAGAATAACAATTGTTTTACATATGAATACAGAATATACATAGATAAAAAATATATAAATATAAAATACATAAAAGAGAACAATAGGAATAATAGTATCAAAATAAAAAGTACAATGAGTAGGTTATTATAAATACAATACAACATATTATCAATCCCGGATATTATGTAATGAGTGTTAAGAAATTAATACTTTAAAACTGTATTTGATTAAAGTCAGTCTGAGAAGCGCTGACAGACAGTTTTAATTAAGTAGTGTTTGTATGAGGATAAACTAGCAATGTTTATAGGTTCATCCAAAACATATTTATTTCTAAGTACATGCAGGCGATTCATTATGGAATTGAGTTCAGCGTTAGATCCTGTATTGTTGTAATGATACGGTAATTTGAAACGAACTGATCGACTAGGTACATGGAAACATATTAACGAAAGAAGTTCAGGGGAGTTCAACAGGTTGGTAACGATTTAAAATAAATAAAATAAGTCTGAACAAATTCTTCTTTCTTTTAATGTATCGAGTCCCAATAATCGTAACAGAGAGGGGTAATTAATGTTTTCGATGAATATTCCCAATTTAAAATTAATATAACGTAAATATTTATGTTGGACTCGCTCAAGGGAATTCTCATGTACACTGTAGTAAGGACTCCAAATGGTGGTGTTAAATTCTAGTTGGTTTCTAACAAGTGTAGTGTAAAGTAATTTGACAGTTTTTAAATTTTTAAAATCCTTTGAAATCCGTAAGACAAATCCTAACATTTGCATTGCTTTACTGGTTATATTATTAATATGTTATTATTAATATGGGATGGTCCGATGCTCTGTAGGAAACTCGCTTGCACAGCGCGGGTGTAAACTGTGCACCTTAAAGTTTAAGTTTAGACTTACGGAATTCAATGTTTAATGAATGTTAATTTAGTGTCAAAGGTTATACCAAGGTCTCTTATTTCATCAATTAATAGCCATATCTAGATGTTGGTCGATGATTGGACCACATAGACTTTCTCACATATATTTTCATTCAGCTACATCTCAAGTAGGTACTTATCTTAAATATACTTATACTTATAAGGTTTTTTACAACACAATAGTTAGGTACTCACAGCACCAGTTTCCTGGTTGTCTTTTGTGATATCGGCATTGTCGTGGAGTCCAAAAACTTCTGGCATTTGTATCAACGGAAGAGCTTTGATGTGCTCCAGAATGGACGGCTGGTCAAGCTGTGGAGGCATCACATAAGTGCCACTTGGAGAGAATGAATAACTAAAACACAAAATACATTAATGATTCATAATAAAGTGAAACGATTTTATAATAAAATCATGTGACATCCATTTTGTCAGTAACCCGCTAATGTTATTCTCCTAAATAGTTTTGTTTATTACTTTGGATCTTGTAGTACTTCATCGGTATAGAAAATTGAAAGTAGAGACAGCAACAGTCGCCTGTCCTTGTCGTCTGTTACCCTTCCTCCATAGTTACATTCACCGGTTAAATATGACAAAGCCTCAAAAGGGGTTTCCTCGTAATCTGTCAGGAACATCTGCCAACGAAAGAAAAAAGTTTTATTAAACTTATGTAACCTTCATTTCTTTTTCTAACTTAATTTCACCATAATACTGTGGATATAAAAATAACAACATATATATGTGTTTTATGCAACAGACGATTTTCGGCCTGTTAGACAAACAGAGACCGCTTTTAAAATGACCAAAAAAATTCAAAATGGCCCTGATATCCAATTTGATGACAATACCAAATGTAAAGGAGATTCCACAAAAAAAGTGGCCTTCATAGATACTCCAGAGCGGCAGATTCTCTCAGTATTGTCCTCGTAATTAATCACCATTCAGAATCGAAACGATTCTAAACGCTTGAAATGACTTTAGCAGTGTTTAGTGACCAGATCTGATTAGCCAGTTACTTCCCAATCTTGCTCTTTCACATCACCTTTCTTTCCCTACTTCCTTCAGCCTCACAACTCACCCCATTTGGGGGATGCCACAATCCCACTAGCTCTGGACATTTAGGAGCAGTTGGGACTCTTGTTTGGTATTCACAAAAAATAATTAATGTTACATTTCAGCTTTCTATGAAAATTTAAATATTGCTAGGTTGTTTGATACATGGTAACATGGGAATGTTTGTATTTCTCTGTACGAAAATATCATTATTGACGGCAACAATACCTGCAGCTGCATCACGCATATCTTCAAGTCTGACTCGTTGAACTCGTAAGGGATATTCCAGCCCAGGGGGCCAAATTTCTTCCTCTCCTGTATCAAGGCATGAAAGAAACATAGTGAATAGAGCAGGCGTTGCCAGGTGTCCATTCGGGGGCATTTTCCATAGAACTCCGGGTCGGAGATGGGGTCTGATGTGTAGGAGCGGTACAGATTGTTTTTTAAACCCTTGGGGGCCTCGTTTGTCATTTTTACACCTGGAATGAATATTTTTAATCATCATGAATCCATTTGTATTTTACAAAAAAAGAACAATTTCCATCTACCTGCAGTAAACTTATGTTTTATTATAACACAAAATAAATGATACAATGCACAAAAAACATAAGTAAATGATAAATTGAAGGGTTGAAGGAACAGTTGATGTTGGCTGCATTAGAACGGGTTGCTTCTTAGACTTGGTTTTTTGTAATACGGCTTATATGTGGAACGAGCTACCGGAATTTGCTTTTCCTCCTTCATATAATCCGTGCCTCTAACAACATAAAAACATTCTGGGTAGGAATCCTGAAAAAATAATGCTAGTACCTACCCAAAAGCGTTCTTATTTCTTTTGTTTTGTTTGATGTTGTTTTGATCAGTATAAAAGTTTACGAATATACACTGTCAAAAATATTATTATATTCAGATTTGCAAATAGTGTTCTAAATTTCAAATAAAATAATAAATTTCTCATAGAAAACAGTAGAGGCGCAGTTATTTTGTTATTAATGTTATGTTCTGGGTAGTAAAATGTTATGCGAATTATAAAATAATGCTAAAATGAATTAAAATTTTACCATTCTGCAATATGGAGACAGGAAACGTAGTGGACGGATAGCTGGTCAGCCAGCACCTGAAGTTTACGTGCGTGTTCATGGGAATGATGACCTCGGAGCAGAGGCGGTCCAGTTCACCCATCCAGCTGTCCACTAGGTGGCAGTTCTGCAGCACCACCCAGCCCCCGGATATGATCGCACGGTGGATCATGGCCGATGCTATGGGTCCCTAAAATTTTATTGAAAGTTAACCTTTTCTATGCGTCATTAATTTGTATCACTTCGTTCACACGCGGGGCTATTTATCATCAATCTAATTTATGACTTTAAACAATAATCACGCATGGATTTTAAAATTTGTTTTAAAAAATACGTCGCTTATGTCTTGAATTATCTTTTCAAGTATAAATAAACAATCCGAACATCAATGGGGCTTGATAAAAATTCGAAGTATATATTCATAATGTAACTGATATGGTATGCCCGGGCGGCCATGTTTATTTCAAGGATAACGATACACATGATTATAAACATGCCGGAGTAGAGCTCTTCAACTGTGGTGCGATGTAAGTGGTTGATTTATGGGTGCGATGTCGCGTTTGACTGGATACATGAAATATTGACACACTTAAAAAGGTTCATATAATAAAAAATAACTACACTTAAATTTACAAAAATAATGAAATAATTTTTCTGTTATTATGTCACCGTAAATATGTATCACTTAATATATTTTTTTATCGTGATTTTGAAACAGTTCTCAACGCATAACGGCAGAATCATGGCTTTCATGTATTTCAGCAGCTTCGCAATTATTATCGACGTCACTGTCACTAATTTCAAAATCTGAATCTATTTCTAAAGTAGCACCAAATATTTCTTCGTCATTAAGACCACGACCCGACATTTTGTATTTTGGCAATAAAAATACTTTCAAAAATTGATAAAAAGTCAAACTTGTACAACTTTACACTTGATTTTTCACTATAAAAAAGTTTTAACCACGTATCTTTATTTGAAAATAATCTAACACTGACGAAATTTTATATTTCTTCAATAGTTTGAATGAATGTATGTAACTGAACTTATTTTAAAATATGATAAATCAGATGAATGTACACTGTAATTAAAATAGTTCATATCCACGAAAAAGCAAACAATAATTCGATAAGACAATGTAATCTACACGGCGAGCGTCTCTGTTTGAGAATCTTATAAAATGCGCCTGCGCAATAACGTGTGTAAAGACGCGGGAAGAATTCAAACTGATTCATTTTTCGCTCTGAGTTGGAAGATCCCTTCAAATCTTTGTATCAATGATTAGGATACGTATTATGGATAAATATCGTAAGATGTCAGTAGTGTAAAGATGTGAGATTTTTTAGGAGTATAAGTTTTACCGTGCTCAAGCATGTTTCATACCCATAACGCCGAAGAAACTTTGCGTCGCACAGATGTGCCACCCGCGTACAGGGCATGTACAGTGCGTCGCAGGCGTGCGTCTCCCGCAGGGAAAGGGTTAATAAACGAAAATGTTGAAAGTTTATTTTAAAATTAACACAGTATACTATACTTGTACATAGTGGTCCCTGTAAGAACAAATAAATAACATAATGGTCCTTGGTCAAAAAAAGGTAGGAATCCACTACTTCATACACAAGTTCCTTACGGTTATGATGATGTAAAATGGTTTTTCTAGCATAATAATAATTGACAAATGTCACACAATAAGCTCTTGTGTTATTCTGCGTCTCCCGCAGGGATAGGGTTAATAAATAAGTCAGCAAGTACAACACAGTAGGTAAAGAAGCGCAATATTAACCATAATGTATGGAATAGGATGAGAGCACAATGGGAAAGGACGGAGGTTTGAAGCCAATGGTGAGGGACTGCTGGGATAATATATGAATAATATATAAAATGAATTTACCTGCCCCTGTCCCAAAGAAATGGTCTCCATGCTGACGACCTCCTTCTCCGCGGCGAACTTGACCAGCCCTGCCATGGGATCGGAGCCGGCGGACAGTATGAACACTAGGGGTGAGCAACAGTTGCTGTCGTTGTAGGACTCCTCCAGGTTGAAGGGCGGCGGCTCTATGTAGGACTGGTCCAGCTCCATCACTACAAACTGCTGGACCATAGGGGTCATCTTGTCAGGACGAATACACCTAGTTAGAAAAATTTAAAAAATTATAAAAGTTGAACTACAACTAATTATTCTGTTATATAGCGTTGTTTTTGTGAAACCAGTAATTAATTAACAGTCATAATTCAATCACACTGGATGCCTGATGGTGAAGAGTAAAAACTTTAAATTTCTTGAGAGGAAGCTACAAGCCAAAAATGTGTATATTCTTGGTATACCTTATATTGTAGGTAATAGGCATTAAAATCGCTTGACAAACGGAGTCTAAAAATGTTCGATTTCAAGCACAAAACTAGTTTTTATTTATTTTGTAAATAATTTTATCAGAAAGCAAAAAAGTGAATCAAGTGAAACTGTCACAGATAATCTTAGCTATAAAACAGTATTTTTTTAAAGTTGTTTCTTTTATGCGTTCATACATTTCTATTGAAAAATATTTTTTTTAGTAGTTTAGATTTATATTTTTTACTGAGTAATTTATTTTTTTATTTGTATTCTACTCAAGCGAAACGAGAGGAAAACCTTCAATTTATCGAAAGCACATTTTTTGGTATTCATAATGTACACCAATTCGTCATAAAGATTAATCAAAATAGTGATTTGGCATTAAGCTTCGCCTTAGGGTTAATTTCATCTTACTTCAGTTGAAATGGATCAAACATTTTTACATATTGAAATTCTTTCTTGAGCAGATAATCAATTTTATCACACTGTTTGGGGCCTAAGAGTCGAAAGGTCTTATGCAAATTACCGATATCAGTTTTCTTTCAAATCGGTATACATGACTGGTCAGTCAGTGGCTGAGTTGATAAATTGTGACGGGTTATCACTCAGACATAGTGGGTTCAATTCCTCTGCTGGCCAAGCTCTCCATCATTGCACAAGCAACATTTTCCGTTTGTAATAACGGTAGTATGAGTTTTTAAAATTATTGTCAGGTAATTTGTTAATCGGGAATATTTGCAATTCTTTAAATTTTTTTTTTTATATATTATGTATCATACTTTTAGTGGTAACAATGATTGTATTTTTAAATATAAAGTTATTTTGTATTTCATCTGATTAAACTCCAACCTCCTTCCCTTTCATAGAGCTTGTATTCCGCATTCTAACGAATCAGTGCTCCCTGGTGTATGAGTCGCACTGGGACAGGAGTGTTCCTGGCTGGGGTGGTACATTTATATTGCATCACACGATCAAATAATTTTAATATTCATGCAAACCTTAGTAGAACTAATTTAAGCAGTCCTTTTGTCTTCTGGAATGGATCGGGCAAGGGTATTGTATGGGGATTTGTGTTGTCATAGAAAGCCTTCCACTGCGCGATATTCTTTACAAAAGTAGGTTTAAAGTTCTCCAGGCTGCAAGATAAAAAATCAATAATTAGATTGGGTACCTAACACATAATTCGAAAAATTTCAAAGACTAACAAAAAATCACGAATTTCAAAATGTCAAAGGTAATAAAAATTACCCATGTAAAGCTGAAGCTCTGACTACTTCTGACCAAGATTTCTCCGACAGCCATTCTGGCCCGGGGTTAGGGAAAGGATTTTCTAGGGCAACTCCTCCTGTTAGCAAGAATGCCAGCACATCTTCATTCACTTTTCCCTGAAAGAAGCAAACATGTTATTTATTTATTTGTAGAACAACAGCTATGTAAGTCAGCTAAGTCTCTGAAATTTTGCAATGTAATGTACTGCTCTTAGGAGAACCGTCAGAAAACAGGTTATGCAGAAAATATTTTCACGTTACATTTGATTCCAGATAAATTCACTGTTTCTGAATTTATTTCAAAATAAAATGCTTAAAATACTATCTTGAAAGCAGATGATAGACTATTTCAAATCTTAGTATTATAAATTGAAATATGCAAAGGAATTTCAAAATTTTGAATGCAAACAGAGACAAAGTTTTCAAAGCCGTTTACCGTTAGTTTCTATTTTGTAAATTGTAATTACCACTTTACACGAAACAAAAAAAACCATATTTAAATAAACAGAGTATTATACAAGTAATAGTCACAGAATTCAATATTTATTTTTAGATTTGCAAAACTTGAAAAATGTTTTTCAAATGCTAAATGTTATTTCAAACTTTTTAGCTGCGCTTATAGTAAATTTTTTAATGCAAACTTAAAGCGACAATTTTATGAGATTGTCAGGCAGGGAGACATATCTCCCAAAAAGACTGTTTCTTGTCTGCAAAGAATATTTCCGAAAATTGCCCAGGGGGTAAACATAGTAATATGTATTACATAAATGAGAAGATGTTCAAAGATAATAAACATCAGGAGTGGGATCACACAGATATTAAAAGTTTTCAGCAAAGATGCAAAACGAATAATGGTGTAAGTGCAATTAAGTTCCAGAGGAAGCTAAGAGGTGATCCGTATGGAGAAGCTTAGAAGCATAGAAAATCTGTTTTGTTTTACTCACTTTTGCTCTAGAGATTCCCAACACAAGTACAAAGGAAAAAATCAACTTATCCTTTTCAAACAAGCTGCGACAGACATTGTTGTAAATGCTTTTGGTAAAGTAATTGTTCAAACAATCCAATCTTGCATCCAGGGTGCTTGTTTTAGGAGCGTTTGTGATTGATTGGTTATATAGATTGATAAACCTGGAATAAATCAGATAAATTAAAAAAATGTTATGTAACTTTTGTCCAAAGCATCAGGTTCACACTCAGGCGTAGCGGGCTGAACCCTCTACAGCTAAGTCCTTCATCATTGCTCAAGCAATAATTTAAAGGTTTATTTTTATTATGGGCATTCAAATACTGTGAGGTTATTTGTTACCCGGAAAAGTTTGACATGCAAGAAAATATTTTACAAATTTTTACAAGACTGTCTAGCCGGGGGTTTTGGAAGATTGCTTTTAAAACATCACTCTCTTTGAGCCAAGCTTGTGTAACAAAACTCTTCATCAATTTGCCGATGTGGGGGCACTAATAAATGTGCTATAAATTTTACACAACTGATAAACAATCATTTACCGTACATTTGGTTATTTATCAGTTGTGTAAAATTTAAAACATGTGTATTAGTAAGGCCTAATGTATGTATTTATTGAACAAGTTATGTACTAAATGGGCAAATAGATCAACAGGTAGGTATTTTAAGATTTTTCAAGATTTAATAAATAAATAATAACGGATGGCATATACTATTTAACCTACCATGCAAGTGAATATTGATACATAGGATCAATTGAGGCCAATTCTGAAATACAGAAGAACAAGACAGAGCTGTGCTTCGAGACGGGGATGTACTGGGAGCGAGCTTGGTCAATCTCTACTTCTGTGACGGCCGCCACTTTCTGCTTCTCCTGGATATCTTCCGATAAAACTTTACTGGAAGACAGAATCCTGTTGGCAGATTCGTCCTCAAGGATATTTCCTTCCCCCGAAAGAACCTATGCACAGATAGACAACAATATTAAAATAAAATAAACTGTCATGTTTAGTGCACTAATTTCTAATACCTCTATATATACGTCTCTGTTTACCTCCAGAATTTGGTCTTCAATCATCTTTAACGTCTTCTTATTGTTGGCTCCTTCGACGATCAGTTGATTCTTCTTCTCTTCCAACTCTGGCCTGTCTCTCGCTACCACTATTCCTAGCAATTGATCTTGCAAACCTTGCGGTGTGATCATGAAGTTGATCAGGGTAACCTGTGATGATTATAAATTAATACAGATGTTATTTGTAATAAAGTTGCCATCATTTTTTCAATAAAGTCGTGGAGTTGCAAACACGCTCTGGAAATTTGAATATCTGGAGAGCGAAAAAGTGTTTGGAAAAGTTTTGATTGTAAACATAACAATAAATAAACATCTAAATGATTATACATATTTTCTTTTAACATTTGTGAAAAATATTATATTTAGGCATGTACTTCCAATGTACATATTAACACCTTTTCAGAAGTATATCCTAACAAGCCAAAAATTCTAGTGCGGGTTTTGATATCATAACGCTATGTTTCTTGATCACAAAAAAAGTAAAATTTTTGACACCAAAAAATAAATTAAACTAAAAATAATTTCGATCAACTTTAAAATATCTCGTTTTCACGAAAAGTACATATTATGGTAGTTAATCCCAGAATGTTTGCACTGAAAAAAAATTCCGACTTCTGGTTATCTGGTATTGGTGGAAACTTAAACATGAAATGTAAAAGTAACGTAACGGAAAGCGCAAAAAAGGATAAAAATATGTACAAACATTGGCGAAAATGCCCCAGTGACATAGTTCATTGAGGCAGTTGAAATATAACAGAACTTAATATAGCGTAAACTAATTTCTTCCTCACTGATACATTAGACAATAATTAGTAAAAATATGAATAGAGAATTCCACCTTCACAGCGACTTCTGGCAAATAGTGCGGATTCCTCAATCGGGTAGTGATATAGAATCTGAAATCTCTGGAGTATTCTATGATGTTATCGGCCAGCCGGATGCAGTCCATCCCCGCACTCTTGAAGATGTTCAGCACCAGAACTGGCTCCAGGATGGCATCCAACGTCTCCATGATGTTCTCCAGCATGACCGGGCAGCCAAACCTGATAGCGGCTTCGAGGGTACGGAGGTAGTTTGGATCAGAGAGCTTGATTACTTTGAGGTTATTTTGTCGCTCCATGTTTTTTACCCATTTATTTGCTTGTTCTGAAAATAATTAAATAAATTACATTTTAATTGATTAGATAATATTACATCATCAGCACTACCACCCGTTGAGAGTGTTGATCGCCCCTAGGGAACAATTGTAGTTTGGTTTTCTAGTTCCCTATAGCCAAGGCTGCAGTGTTTACCTCCATACCTACCATTAGCTACCTGAAATTAGGCCTCCTAATACTCTGAGTAGTCCTGAAGGTTAATTTATTAGTTTAGTTGGAGATTCAAAAGAAAGAAAATAAAAAGATGGCTTCACTAGGGGAACCTAGTTCTAAGGTTACATTGTACATGGTGTTGTTACAATGTGTTATAGAGCACCAACCCAGTAAAGCTGTTTCAGTTTTAAAAAAGCAGATTGCCATTTCTATTGCAGAGACGCAATGTAGGCTTGCTGAGTCTCGTTATAATATATTTCAATGGAGCCTGCTCAAAGAAGATAGCAGCATTGATCCCCTGTGCACCGGTGCACGTAAACAAAACTCAACAGGCACGAGTGGAACACCCGTTCACAGTTGATGTAGGCTTAATGAGAACGCGTCGTTTCTTCAATTAGTTTTTGTGTAAGTCGGCTCGAACATGGAATGAGTTACCGACGTCTGTTTTTCCTCCTTCACATATTCTGAGCCTCTTCACGACCCGCATAAATCCCTTCCTACAGCCCCTACCTTAACGCACCTTACAACACTGCCCAACCGGGTGGCAATATAGTTCCCCTGCATTTACACACTCTTGAAAGTTATCACAAAAAATTTTAAACGTACTCTAATAAAAAATAATAATTTTGTTGATCCAAATAAAAATTGCTAATTCAAGATAGCTAAGGTTTACAAAAACAGGTCCATTTTTGATATTGATGTAACAAACTGAATGCTTATCATTGCCATTAAATTTTATTAGATGTAGCTGCATTAAGATGAATTTTTCAAGAACAAAAGTCAGGGATGCCTGAGAGAGACATGGCACAAAAGTAAATCAAATACTTAGGAAGGGTTGTTTCTTAGGAAGAATTTGATACATTCATCAAATTTCAACGTTCATTTTCGGATTCTGTGAAAGTACTATTCAAGTTCTGTTATTATATCCAGAGATGTGCAAAATGGGTACCCAAAACCATTTGAAATGCAAAATGGAAATGGGTCAAAACTTTTCCATTTGAAAATGCAAAATACAAAATGGTTTTTAGAAAAGCATTTCAAATGCAAAATGCAAAATACCCATTTTCAAAATGCATTGAAAATGCAAAATGGTTTCTCAGGTCAAACAATTAAAATAATTATAGAATTTTTAAACAATTTTGTCATTTAACAATGGACATCAATGTAGAACATATTACATGATGGTAAATCCAAAAACACCACAACTACAGATTATGAAACCACAAAAAATTTGCGCGGGACTAATGTTGCCAACGTAAAAACATAGAAACTGCTATCTAACATTTAATATTACAGCGTCATGGCCATGTTCAGTATTTGAATCAGTATTTTTTGTAATGGTATCACTCAATTGCCAGGGCTCCTACCGGGAGCAACTTGACAAATGTAAATTATCTCTCATAGCGAGGTTGAGGACCGACTGATATTTGGGGCTTATGAAAAAAAGATGAGTGGAGAAAGTAGGAAGAATGTTTCAAAAAGCATTTAAAATGAAAATGCATTGAGAAAAGCATTTAAAATGCAAAATACAAAATGGTTTTTAGAAAAGCATTTAAAATGCAAAATGGAAAATACCCATTTTGCATTTCCATTTGAAATGGATTTATTTGAAATAAAGCACATCTCTGATTATATCATTATAGGCTAGTTGCTTGACAAAACTGAAATAATAACAGAACTTGAAAATATCTTTCACAGCACTTGAAAATTAACTTTGAAATTTGAAGAATTGTTCAAATTCTCCAAAACAACCCGTCCTTAAAGTGGGCCCTGTCAGGAGTCTGAATAAAAGAGTATATTATTTTAACGTTGAGGCACGGCCACTCGAAACCCAATTGCAGTGACGTCTGCGTACAATGGGTTAATAATTAGGATATTTACCTTGTGGATCTATCATCAGAGCCCAGCGCCTTGCCTTGTTGACAATGATGCCATTCTCAATGGAGAAGTTGTCAACTGGTAATCCGGCTATGTTCCAATCTCTTATCACCACGGGCTCGCCAAGAGTTGTGATCAGCGAAAAAACTTTGGAAGTTGGTAGCCCTAATAACGGAATAATCAGTTAGATTTGATTCACTTTATTTACAGCAGGTTTTTAAAGAAATGAATATTGTTTTACCAAAAGAAATGCATTTCTGGTTCCAATCGAATATGAGTTCATTTCGATAGTTAACTGTGAAAGCTCCTAGATATGCAATAAAGGCAGAAGAGAGTAGAACATCACCTGAAATAAATAAACAATATAAAAAGGGTGCTAAATAAATATTTGCACATATGCTTGGATCACATTCGCATTATAAAAAATATTGTTACTTTGATTAAATTATTTACACTTAAATGTATAGTCTTTAAATAATGAAATCTCAGAGTTTTTGCAACTGGCAACATTTCATTGGTAAACAATGACATTAGAATACACTTGCGTCCATAAACTCTCTTCAAAAATTAACCCAACCTAACCTAAAAATGTTAAAAGTGCAATGTATTCCAGTTAAACTTGATGGTATCAATTTAATTGGTTTAAACCAATGACGTTAAAATACATCTAGAATTGTTATTTTCTCACAAAATAAGATAATTCGTGGCAAGTAAGAAACACTCTAATGTTAAAATACATCTAGACTTGTTATTTTCTCACAAAATTAAGATAATTTGTGGCAAGTAAGAAACACTAATGTTTCCAGTAAATTCTCAATTCAAACCTTGTTCATGTATGATAAAGATAGACATTAAAGAATATAAGTATGTGAACGAAATAAATGACAGGACCAGATGGCGTTTTCGAATTAAAAAGTTGCATCAAAGTTTTTAGGCGAAAAGTGATCAAGTCATTACCGTGCCATAATGGAGCAATAACAATATTTGCAAATGGCAGCAATTGTTGATACTCATTGTTACTGCTGATGTGTATGTTGTTTTACCGCAAGCATATAAATAAAAAGAGTGATTAGACCATTTTAAACAGTAAAGTTTACAAAGCAATGACTTCCTAAACTGGCAATTTTTATTTTGGACCTTTTTTTAAATTTTTTTTTTTTAATGTGAAAATGCACAAGAGTCCCAACCGTCTACAGCCAGTGAGACTACGGCATCCCCAATTGGGGTATGAAGTGATGCTGAATTTAGTGAAGGGAGGGGAAGGAGACGGGGAAGAGGAGGGTGGGGAAGTGCCTGGCTATTCAGATCTGGTCACCAAATACGGCCAAAGCCTTTTCAATTATGAATGATGGTCTCACACCAGGATTATATTGAGAGTATCTTCCACTCTGGAACGTGCAGCAAATATACTATATATTATTTTGAATAAGTAAATTGGGAAATAACACAAATTATTCAAATAAAGTTTACTTGCGAACGCCGGCATTTGAATCTGCAACCTCCAGATTGCTAGTCAACCCCTCGACAACGGAGGCCGCCAAATACCTGTACTCTAGTCGGCCTTGCATTTTCTATTAATATTTTATTTTTTGGAATAACTTAATATGTAAAACCTCAAATTGTAATATTTAATTATTGAAGACAATATTAGCAATTATGAAACGAAAATGAAAGAAAATGTTGGTAGTTCTTATTCGAAGTATGATTCAGTTAAATATGATCGAAGGAGATCGGGTCCCATTGGCTCAGTTAGTACAGCGGTGCCCCGGCAAGGAAAGGGTCTTGGGTTCAAGTCCTAGATGTGACCGTATCTTTTTCTGTTTCAAATTTTCATTTAGGAACTACTAATATTGTTTACAAGGCCATTTTGGCACTATTTTACGGTAATTTACTTAGAGGTAGCAACGTGTGACAGTTTAGTACTAAAACTACGAAATCGAAAGCACTACAATTGACATACTTTTTGCTTGCCACTTTGAGATTTCTATAGCCCGTCTATATATATTGTTACGTCACTGGTTTAAACTAAAGACAATGATAAAGAAATGTAGTAACCAATGACATTTGAAAGAGACTCGTGCAACAATTGCGCCAATTCAGACCATCTGCTTTTCTCTCCTCCCAGACCTCCAATCAGCTTCTCTGCCCTTTCTAGCTTCTGGGTGCAGAGAACAATTTCATCTTCTAAACCCTTCTTCTTCCTAGTGTACTCTGCAAACTCATCATTCAAAGCCTGGAGCTTATCCAACACCTGAGAAATTAAATTATCTTTAGCATTGTGTTTAATATTACTGTTTGACAGCATTTTCATGTTCAGTATTAAAATTTTATTATTTAGAAATAACAATATTATTTTTAAATATACCAGAAAGATAATTTCATCTAGTTTATATACAAAAACGGTATTTGTTTTCAGGAAAAATTAAAAAAATATATATAATATACGTTTGGCACATTTTAAATACATCAAAAAAATTGTAAACTGGGCAAAAATACTGGAAAGCCTGAAAGGTTAAGTCGGGTCAAAATCATGGTCAGTATATAAGCAACACTAACCCCTTGCAGCTGGGACCTCTTAAGGTTGAGCGTGTACATCTGTGCCTGCAGTTCTTCCTCGGCCTCGAGCAGGGCCGCCTTCTTGGGCGCCACCACCTTGATGACGCGGTCGTACACCTCCATGGCGCGTACCCACTTGCACAGGCCCTCGCACGCCGCCGATATCTTCGTGATCACGGCCGGGTCAAACTCACGATCCGGAATATATCTGGAAATCCAATGGCGAACATTAATAACTAAATCATATAGAAAGCAAAAATTGATTGCATATAGTTGATAACCATGGAATAACGAAGAATACAAGAAATGCGATGTGGACATTTTTTGTGATCCAAAAGTCCGGTCATACAGGCGTTAAATTACTAATTCAAAACTGTGTTTTATCATCATTATGAAATTCAAATGGAATGGTGATATACAATGTCAGGCAGTGTAAAGTCAAAGCGCATACTAAATGGGCTGGAACCAAAAGGTATTGAGTCAGTGGCGACGTTCGTTTCCATCCAAATCTACATGGAAGGCATTTCTAGCGTGTATTTTCTAATCAGTGGCGATAGCCCAGAGGTAGTAGGTTTATATTATTGCAAATAGTGTTTATTAACCTTTCTCTTATTCTTTTCATAATGACCGGATTGATGTTGTCCTTGTCGTAGGCTTTCAAGGTTTCCAGAAACTTCAGATCACCCAAAAGCTTCAAGGAAGGGCCCCAAAAGTCTTCTACCATCTGACCTGTAGAGAACATCATTACAATAGTTAGTAATATTGCCGATATCTAAGCAGTTACCACTGTGAGCTGGGAAACTACGATTCCCTTGCATTTAAAAAAACTTACATTGAAGGTGATCACCCAAGTGATAGATTGAAAAAATTTTCAAATATCAAAGCTATTTTTCAAGTTCTGTGAAAGATCTTTTCGAGATCTGTTAATATTTCAGTTCTTTCAAGCAACTGGCTTATAATGCTATAATAAGAGAACTTGAATAGGACTTTCACAGAACCCGAAAATGAATGTTGAAATTTGATGAATTGTTCGAATTCTGTGAAACAATCCATCCTCAGTGTTGCTCTGGTGAATGACCACCATTAAGAATTGACTCTACTTGAATTGATTTTATCTATAATTTGTTACCAGATCTGAATAGCCAGGTACTTCTCAACCTTTCTCTTCCCTAATCAATTTCAATTTGGGAGATGAGTTTGCATACCGCCGCCCCAGGAACCATTTTATTGGATTACCAACACCTCTGCCATAGATTACCCCAAGGGTTTGCTACGTTTGGTGACTTAGCAGGAGTGCCTGGGTTCATAGGGTGAGGTTTGTCCGGGACTTGACGTCGGTTGTGTCTGCCCACCAACTGCGTGGCGGGTCTGAGACTGGTCGAGGAAGACCTGTTCACCTCTACAGCAGGACTCTCTCGGAACATTGACCTGCACTGCGGTGAGAAGGATGGATTCATCCGTCCGTCACTCCTGGATGTTCCGACCCATAATTCCTACCCACTCCTCGTACCTTTTTTCCTCTTAGAAAGAGAACTTTCTCTCCTTCGTTTCCTAAAAAGACCGTCTACACATCATCCCCAAAGATGACAAAGGCCCCGAGGGGAATTTATAGGTCCTCGATTGGGGATGCCGTAGTCCAAGTGGCTCCAGAGGGTTGGAAGCAGTTAGCTTATTCTTGTGCTGTATTCCATAAAAAATAAATAATAGTGCTCATGTAACTTATACCAATTGTCTAAAATTTTTTTGATTCAGTAAAAACTAGATGTTAGCAAGTACCTTGTGCGTTGGGCTTGCGCTCACTCTTGACTCCTTTCATGACGCAGACCGCCTCCATTACGAGTTTGACGCCGGCGGGTGGGTTCTTCATGGACTTGACTAGCGTGATGTCGGCGGGCTTCAGCGTGTTGAGCGCGCCCACGGCGGCCTCCAGCGCCGGTACCGCCTCGGCCAGGTCGCTCTCGCAATCGTCCTTGATGGCCTGCGCAGCGGCTGCCGCCTCATTGGCCAGGGCTTCGTCTGCACCCACTATCTAAACATACATATATTCAATAGATTGAGAGAGATTTCATCACCTGTAATTTGACCCGGGCGTTTACCACTCTGTTCTGAGACAGGCAGCAATAAATTGTTACATTCGTTTTCACATTTCTAATTTCAGTATATTTTCTCGTAGTTGAGTATTTCTAGAGCAAAATGCATCCTTAGTTAGAAATATCTGCAATAAGTTTGAAACTTTGCAGATAGGTAATTATGTTAATTCAAAATGACAGTTCAACACAACTATAAAAAGTGATATAAAGTCATGAAAAGTGATGAAACAAAAACTAGGTTAAATAGGTTACATAGCTAACTATTTAACCTAGTTTTTGTTTAATCACTTTTTAAAGGTGTGTTTAATTGTAATTT
The DNA here is from genome assembly GCF_061612785.1 of Hesperophylax consimilis. NCBI lineage: Eukaryota > Metazoa > Arthropoda > Insecta > Trichoptera > Limnephilidae > Hesperophylax > Hesperophylax consimilis. The sequence goes on from NC_142847.1 coordinate 25,949,478, forward strand.
TGATGAAATATCATGGAACCTACCCTAACCCGCCTCACATCACTGCCCAACCGGGTGGTGATATAGTTCCCCTGTCTTTACACTGTTCAGGAAAGGGCGCTCTTGTGAGGTCTAATATAAATAAAATATTAAAATTAAAATTGTAAATTACTTGCCAAAATTTCAAAATGTAACTTAATACAATATTACAATACATTATTAATTCATCATGCTTTTTCTCTTAAATTACATGGTGTCAAATTTAACTAACTTTTTCTGTACTTAATTATGTGAATCACAGTGAAATGCTCGCCTGTTAGAAAGCAGCAAAGATGGTAGTTGTTTACTTATTTAATACAATAAATGGTTTTTAAATTACAGCAATGAACAATGCTCTTTAGAATTATAGGATGACTTTATCTCATCGGGAAATAGATGCCATAGTTTTGAAATTGGCACATTTGTTTACAAGGCTTACAATAAATATCCTAATAATTTGTGAGCTAGATTTACTTCTTTCTGAGCTTCCACAAGCACGGTGTCCTGCTCAATTTTGATCATCAGTTTTTCCACAAAGTCCGAAGTTTCCACCAGCTGCGGTTGCAAGGCTATCAGCTGTCCCTGCATGATGGCCACTTGACCTGCTGCAAACTGTAACTGGTCCAAGCCGTTGATATACCTGGAAGCAATATTCATTGTTCAAGTTGGAGACAGCCATAAATTAACCACTCACTAGATCGACACCTTCGGGCTTTTTGTATGAAACAAATTGGTCCTAAAAACCATAGATATGCCAATATATAGACAGTATAATTCTCATTCGGTGCCTACTTATTATACTACACACCAATGAAAAACTCTGAAAGTTTATTCCATAGACTTTCAGAGTTTTTCATTCATTCATCAGGCAATCAAATGACGTCACAAGATTTCGGTTCCAATTTTCGATTGGAATTATACCCCCCCTGGAGATAGCATTCTTAAGATCGGAGATGACATTGTACGTCTGAAAGATGAAATCAAATGTCATAGACAAATAAATCCAGAAACCAATAGAATGCCATAAAGTTATATAAAATAGATAAGACAGCCCATAGAGACTTGAAAACGGTTCTATTTGGTTTTGGGGAGGTATGTGGTGCAGAGAGGGGACTCAAGTGTTCGACAGTCGAATAATGCCGAATAATCATGCCGAACCTTGCCCAAATGCAACAGGCAAATAAAACTTATTTTTGTTAGCTAGTAAAACTTGTTTTGTAATTAGCAGTTATTTTGAAATTAAATAAAAAACATACTTTCCCAGGGAAAGTTACTTCGTCAGCTTTTTCATTGGCTTTGCATCGACAGCCGCTTGTAAGCGACTGTTTGGCCCGGTCGAGCTCGAGGTTTAAAGTAGCTCCAATAAAATGAAGCCACTTTGGGCATCTAATATTTATTTATTAACCGCTTCATGCTTACGAGTCACGCTCGCGGGCTAAATGCGTTCCAATTTCTGCTAGCCCGAGTGACACTCGCTGGTTTCGACTTGCAGCATTCTATTTTTAGCTAATACGAGTAACGCTCGTTAGCTATGTATTTTACTCAGTTTGAATTTGCCTGCAATTGAGATCGGTCTTGTTTTTGAACTGCTTATTTTGTTCTTATTTATATTTTAATTGAAAAATGAATAAACTTTGAATAAAACATTTAAAACCTGATTTGAAAAAAAAAACTTTTTATTAAAAAACTCTAGCATTAAGAGGTTAATTTAAACATTTTGATCGTTCTTAATCGAGTAGGATATATCTATGACTTTAGGTTTTTAAAAAACATTTTTACCTGTATTTCGCATTCGTAATTTGATTGACTTTCATATTGTAGAGTCCTTGAAAAGCTTTGATGAGCTCCAAGTATGAGGTGGGTGTAACATATATTTTACGCTTCTGTTCAGCATAAAACCTGAAAAGTGTAAATGAAATGAATGAAAGGTTTATGCACAATGATTAATTTGGACAAGAACAAAACAATCTAACATGAAATAAAAACGATAATAAAATTAGCTATATTAATCAATTACCTTAGTCCAGATTGTGTGACACTTGTATGGAATAATTTGCACATTTGGACACAGGCTTCTCTCGTTGTTTCGTCTACACTTTCCATCGTCTTTAAAAACACATTTGCAACCTTTTCCAATGCCTCCTCTGGCCATGATGTGTACCTGAGTAGTTCAAATGTTATTGTGATTAATAATTGGTTTATTATGCTGTGTTGCGCTTCCTCCTTCTTTGAACAATGTTTCGGACAACGTTGCAGTGTTCATCATCAGGGCAGATGTGTTGATTGTGGTGAAGTGTGTTAATGTACGTATAAATGATAGCTTGTTGAGCTTAAGATCGGTAAGAGGATTAACAGTAAGTGCACAACTCGGTATCACTTATAAATACATGAACACACTGCCCTGACGATGGACACTGCAAAGCTGTCCGAAACGTTGTCCAAAGAAGGAGGAAGCGCAGGACGGCAAAATCAAGTTCTCCCTTTTATATATTTTCAATATTGCATGTAATACTGCTACAATTTGTAAAAATTTCTTACCAGTCAATAGTACAGCAATTAATAAGAGATGGGAACATTCTCAATCTGTTGCGGAAAGAGTCTCCAATGGGTGACATAGCAAATGCAATGTGGAGGTTGGCCTTAATTCTCTCAACGAAGAAACCAAATAGTGCAAATGGAGTTGTCTCAGTTAGACCCTGAAAGAATGACAGTTACATTAATTACTTATTAACGACGTGGTGGATTTTAAGTCCACACCATCCAGTACCTGAAGCTGATTCTATCTTTTTTTTTTTTTTTTTAGTGGAGACGGTTTCTATATAGTTCCCGTGAGCACTTAGACCATAAGCCCATTGTGCTATCTCTCATTTTACCTCAATCCTTTAACAACAACTCAGTCCCTTTAATAAAGTTCACCAGGGTTGTTATTGGGTATGTGGCTATGTCTTCTGGTTCTACTGTATGTTTCCCCAGGTATCTGAGCCTAGTTCCCACCAGGGCAGGACATTGGCACCATAGGTGAATTGGAGTCTCTTCATCCTCTTCACATTTCGTGCATCTATTGGTGTTTTCCACTCCCAATATCTGCATGTGTCTCCTGAGATGGCAGTGTCCTGTTAGTAGTCCTACCAGTTCCCTCAACGAGTTTCTGTCCATATCGAGTAGTTTCTTGGTTCGTCTAGGGTCTGGTCCTTTTATGAGTACTTTGGATTGTCTCATTCCAGGTGGATTATCTCATTCCTCTCCCATTCTTTGTAGTGCTGGGATTTGACCCACCTATCAATATGTAATTTTGTGTGGCAAGCTGCTACTCCTACGGCCGGCTCGGATCCTAAAAGTGGTGCTTTCGTCCCTTCCCTTGTTAGTTCTTCAGCCCGCTCATTGCCTGAGTCAATACCTTTATGTCCTGGTGCCTCTATCACTGAACAGATATTTCTAGAGATGTGAACTATACTAATTTACAAGAAAAATTATGATACCATTTCGCATAATGCGCAAATGATTCAAAGACTGTAAATCTTGCTCAATGTTCAACAGAAATTTACGATTTGACTGAGCGTCTTGGTGGTATATCTATGGCATCTATAATTATTGCGTGACATAGTTGTTTTGCAAAGAAATTTAAGATTGTTATCAATCATTGCTTTTATCAATACGCCACTTCGAAGCAATCTATAAGGTATACATATTTTTTAAATAATCATATAGCTAATTAAATTGTTAATGATAAAATCCTTGAGAGCCCCTAACTAAAATATTTTTAACTATCTTAAATTCTTTTTTGAAAAATTATGACAAAGCTTATCTATTGGGCGTTGGGACGAAATTGCTGGAAAACAAATTTGCTCCATGCAGACCAACAAAAGTTAAAAAGCAATGCTTCTTCCGATCTTTCCATTGCGAGATTTTCTTAAAACAATATGTTTTGATTCAATGTTAATTTGAGGGTTCTCATGCCCTGTCTAGATAATACTTGGTTGATGGTAGGTAGGTATATCATAATTACCCCTTCTCTTGCCGCACCGAGCATCTTATCCAATATCTCCACTTTGTCATCCCCTCCGTAGAGGTTGGGGATGTCCCCCGTGTTGAGGATCATATTAATGTCCTCCACCATGCCCTCGTACTGGATCTGGTTGTCGGCAAACAGGAACACTAGCGGCTTGCCTGTGGTGCCCGCTTTCATCAGCAGGCGCTTGATGTCATCACGCCATTCCGGTTGGTTGTATGTGCGGGATATTGTTATCTTTAATCAATTTAATTATTAATCTAATGGAGTGCTGTAGCTTTGTAAAAATTACTTTAGTATAATCATTAAAACAACACATTAACCGGTGTTGGCATCGCTTTGTTGAAAAGATGAGTTCATTTATTTTAAAAAAGAAAGACAAATACTTCAACACGGTTATGAATAACCTGACAATAATAAAAAAAACATCTATAACCATTATTATAAGCAAAAATATGGCATTTTTAATGATGGAGGATTTAGGTAGCAAAGGAACTGAACCCACGAAGCTTTGTCGACATATGGCATTTGCAATGATGGAGGATTTAGGTAGCAAAGGAACTGAACCCACGAAGCTTTGTCAACATATGGCATTTGCAATGATGGAGGATTTAGGTAGCAAAGGAACTGAACCCACGAAGCTTTGTCGACATATGGCATTTGCAATGATGGAGGATTTAGGTAGCAAAGGAACTGAACCCACGAAGCTTTGTCGACATATGGCATTTGCAATGATGGAGGATTTAGGTAGCAAAGGAACTGAACCCACGAAGCTTTGTCGACATATGGCATTTGCAATGATGGAGGATTTAGGTAGCAAAGGAACTGAACCCACGAAGCTTTGTCGACATATGGTATTTGCAATGATGGAGGATTTAGGTAGCAAAGGAACTGAACCCACGAAGCTTTGTCGACTCGGCTACTAATCGGTATACAGTGGTGCCTCACACAACGAACTTAATTCGTTCCAGGAGCAAGTTCGTTATGCGAAAAGTTCGTTATGTGAAACGCGTTTTCCCATAACAATACATGTTAAAAAAAATAATTCGTTCTGTAGCATAAAATATGGTAAGATGACATAAAAAAAGATAAATTTTTTGTTATTATTTTTATTTAGATACATCTAAAAACATAATGAAAAAAACACACATTTTTTAATTTTAAGAAATAATCGAATCTTGCACATCTTCATCCATTTTCCGCCGAATGTGCAGTGAAAAACCTGTCCAAAGTCGTTTGTTTCTCTCTTTTCTTCAACATCTGCCGGAAATAACGGACAAGAGTATCGGAGTACAGGTCGTTGATCCTGTTTGCTTCAGCGGAATCCGGATAGTGGGCATTGGTAAACTCCTGAACTGCTTTCCATTTGACCAGGATGTTCTTGATGTCAGCAGTTGGAATTGGTTGATTGTTTGATTGTTGCTCCTCGTTATCAGATGACGCTTCCCTTTGAGCATTGTCCTGTTGTTGGGCCAGAAGTGTTTGGAGCTCTTCAGTTGTCAGCTCTTCTTTGTGTTCCTCAATAAGCTCCTCTACATCCTCTTCCTCTACCTCTAATTCCAACCTTTGGGCCACTGTGATGATGTCCTTCACCACTTCTGTGTCATCAACTACTGCTTCTTCCTGAATCCACGAAGGCACAAGCATCTTCCAAGCAGAAATGAGGGTCAGAAGATCGGGCGACTTCGTTGTGTGAATCGTGAAATGAACAAAAAGGAAGTTCGTTGTGTGCAGCATTCGCTGTGCGAGGCGTTCGTTGTGTGAGGCACCACTGTATTTATATCGATATTATCAAGTACCCAGAATAGAGACAATACCTCCAACTTCTGACATTTCCCATACATTCTGATGGCAGTATGTTACACTAGCGCCTCAGTGGCGTAAGTTCTGTGTCTTTATCAGAAAGATTTTCGTATGAATGCCTAGCTTATTAGATTGTGAGTTAATTTAGGATATGATATCAGTGCGATGAAGCTGAGATTCAAAAATATTGTGCTCTAAAAAATTTTGATTGAAACTTTGTTTGCAATAATAATAATGACAAAAGATTTTTTAAATATTTATGTTGAGGGATCAGTAGGATTTATAGGCCCTGTTAGGAGTTCTACCGAGCCGAACCCTCTGATATGAAAATATCTGGAGTCGGTGAATTATTTTCCCATTTGATCTCTGGTGAGTTGACGTGTTGTTCTTGTATTGTTTTGTATTTATTTTGCTTATATAATGCACTTGCATAATGTTGATTGACTAGATGATCATTTGTAGAAAAGTGTGTGGAAGGGTTTAGTTTTTTCTATGGGGAAGATTTAACCCGGACATAAAATCGGAAACATATTCCAGAATGTATGCAGGGGTAGTGCAATGCAATACATTCCATATTTGAAATAATATACATAATTAGCTTAAGAAAAATAATAATAATACATGGGTGATTCCGATAGGCACAAACAGCGGAATTTATGTGAAAAAAGATAAAATATAAACATAAAAATGAGTGTAAGCTGCCATTTATGGAGGATATTTGCACATCTCCCGTCTCCAGAGGGCCATCAGAGGGGACTCCATCCAGGCAACCATGGTAGTGATGATTTTGTTACTTGATTGGCGTAGTCTGCGCCATAAGCTTCCCATGTGATGGCGGAGAAGCGCTCGATGAAGCGTGAATGAAATTTACAGTTGCTATATATAAGAAGAATGTTCTAGTAAACTAAACATAAAATAATGAGGTGGTCGGTTAGATATCGTCAAACCTAAAAGGGATTAGGCAATAATGTATTATTTATTTACAATGTACCTGGAAGCAACTCATTTCTAATATGCTGCCCGCCAACTTGACTGCGCTCCCTCGCCCACTGCCTCCCACTCCCACCATCAAAAGGTGTCCTATAAATATACAACAGATGTAGATACAGTTCACTAAAAGAACCTGAGATATCATTTGACAAACGCAAGGGAAAAAAGTTCAAACTATAAATTTATTTTTAGTTACCAATACCGTTTTTAATTTTTTTGTGTTGATAAAATAAAATAATGTATTTTTATATGTTTCTTGAAAGAATTGAGTTTTGTAACCACTCGAGTGATTTTCGGCATATTATGCAGAGTTTGCAAAACGTCTTGAGTGATCGCACGCCATTATGTGCATTTTTAACTCGCAGAATTCGAGCATTTACGATATTTTAATAATTTTTTATAAATCGAAAAAATATAGGATAAACGGTAAAATATAGGTGAATTCATTGGATATACAGCAATATAATCAGTTTATATGTCTCCGTATTAAAATTCAGAGGTATGATTTTTTTTAAATGAGGGCGAGAAATTTCCAAATCGAACCCCAATCACTCAACTCATATTCCAGTTATTGATGCGAGCACTCGAGTTTGGTATACAGACAAAAATATTTATACCAAGAGCCTCGTCTCTTTATGGTGAGGAAAAGCTATTATTATTTACCTTTATAACACTGTATAATATGTATAAATTGTATATTTATTGTAAACAACATACAAATATTAAATAAATAAAAAAAAATAAACTAAATGTATATTCATGTTCCCTATGTACGACCACCAACAAATAATAAATTCAACTTAATACCGTAAAGCATTACACGCAAAAACATATATTTTTTTGAGTATAAAATTTTGCACCATTAATGAATGAGCAGTTTATACATAAGACTCCTCAGAGGAGGCCCTAAGGAAAATAATTTCCTTATGCCATCTTTAAGGATGCTGTGTGGATGGTCTTCTTGATGAGAGAAAGGAGTTAACATGGATCTTGAAGAGAGACAAAGGCTGGCAGATTGTTGACAGCCGAGCTGTTGAACTCAAGAAAGAGTCGTAAAAACGACTCATTCTCATGTGACGAATGTCAATTCTGTACAAATGTTTTCGGACTATGCACCGGTAGGGATCAATGACGCTAGTTCCTCAGAGCATCTTCCATTAAAATACCGATAGAACAAGGACAGCATTTCCTATTGATGCCTGTGCTCTAAACATAAGGAATGTAATGTTATGTGTATAAAGCAGCTGCATATCAATCAAATACTTTGTAGATTTTTTATCAACATCAAATTTGCAAGTACACGACAAATCCGTGCCACTAGAATTGGCTCTACATTCAACTTTATGGCGGTACATACTAAAATATCATTCGGTCAAGAAACTATTTATATCAGGCTCCAGTTATATTTAATATTCTTTCAGATTATATTAAGTCTAAATCTAAGGACGGGTTGTTTCGGAGAATTCATATATTTTCAACGTTCATTTCAGGTTCTGTGAAAGTCCTATTCAAGTTTTGTTATTATATCATTATAGGCTAGTTGCTTGACAGAACTGAAATAATTACAGAACTTGAAAATTTTTTTCACAGAACTTGAAAATTAACTTTGAAATTTGAAGAATTGTTCAAATTCTCCGAAACAACCTGTCCAAAGTCTCCAATTCCTTGGTTAAATTTAGAACGATTGTTAAGATGTTTATGTTGACAGAGGATTGCCATATTTTTTATCCTTGTCCTTCCTCAAATACTAAGATTTTATATATGGTCCATTTGCTTAAAGCAGTGTCACCCTAGTTGTCTATGTATTTACTTTGTTTCTTCTTGGGAATAAATAATTATTTATGGTTAAAAAATTGCTTTCTTTCTTTTTGTAATAATTTGTGTTTATGTATTGTAGTGATTACTTTATGTTTGTTTCAATCAAATGGGCAAATTATTAACCTCGATACAGGCTTAGTCCTAGTGAGGTTAAGTTTTATGTGAAAAATTATTAATTGTTACAATAAAAATAAATAAAAGATTGCAATCTGTTTTTTAACTTAGGGGAATCTATCAAAGGAACCATTCGTTTTTGCACATGGCTATCTTTTGGCCAGTCAAGCATGCCATCTGGGTAGCTAAAATGAATCTGTACAGTCAGAAAATCGCAGAAAGTGGATTACTTGGTTATACAAACAGATTGATTATTCAGTTTTACAAACCATTTGCTTGTAGCAGCACACGGCACGCCCTGGAGATGTGATCTAGTGCGTATTTGAACATGACCATCTGCATGGAGGTGGTAGAGAGAAGGTTATATTCTTCCAAATAATATTCCATCTTCTCCGCCATGATATCCAAATCCATTACCTAAAAAAAGTTAAATGTCATCATAGAAATACTGTAATAACCAGTAAACAATGTCAACCTATATTTATGTCTCATTGCTCTAGACTTTGGAGGCATGGCTGCCTAAATTTAGTTTCATAGACGGTTGTCGCTAATTTATTTATGATTCGTAATATTTATTTTAATAACCCACAAGTATGGAATACACGATGAAATATAGGTGGATTAATTGACTTTAAATCACAGTAAGCAGTTTATACGTTTCCCTATTAATATTCGAATATTTGAATGAGCGTGAGCAAATCCAAAATCGAAGGCACGGCAAGATCAACAAATTTTTTAGTAAATACGCTATCGCTCGAGTGGATGAGGGAGGTGACAGGGTTCTCTCCCTCTTTCGGAAAGTGCAGATAATATTAAACTACATCTGTTGTAGACACATTTGCAGTACGTGAAGGCTGAAGAATCGCCGATTTCTCAAAGAGGCACAAATAATGCATAAAATTTGAATTAAAATGCCAGAAGTAAATATTATAAAAAATACCTGGTCATATATTTTAGGATCAGCATCTGGCTCCATGTAATTCCCAAAGAAGATATTTTTGATATGTTCATTGGACAGTTTTTCATCCTCGGGTATGTAGGAGGCGGCCACCTTGTCCAGCCCGATGCGGTAGTGGGAATACACACACTCGTTAACTATCTTAAACAGCTTCTGTCTAAAAGAAAAAACAAAATGACGATTAAATAAGAAAATCAATAAACTAAACTTAATATACAAAATTTATTTTCTGTACTTAACTTACACAGTCAATAAGCTATTATATTTGTTTATTTATAAGTATCGTATTTTTATGTACTTATGTTTGGTATAAAAATATTTATAAATCTTATTTTTATCCAGACTGCTCGCGCAAACCACAGGATAATTTGTTTGAGAGTCTGTTTGTGGCAAAAAATAATTTATGATTAAATTACCTGTCATCATCATCGATGAGTCTATCATAAAAGACCCTGTAGGTCTCGTGCACCCAAAGCAGAATGAGCTTCTCAGGCTCCTTGAGGTGTGTGGCGGGCACCAGCAGAATGCCGCGGATGACTCGCGCAAAGTCGCGCAGGTTGAACAGGTAGTGCGACTTGGTCGGCGTGGGCAGGAAGCTCGACACCGTGGCCTTGTACACTTCCATCGTCGAACTAACCACCGCCTGCAATCAGATATTGTTCAAGGTGAGCAGCATTATAGCATGCTCAAATCCCATAGGTGCATTATGAAGATCAGCACAGGACCTTCCATCATATTTCTTAAGTTTATATAACATGCTAGTGATGCCAGTGCGGTAGACCTGCAAGCCTTGGGAATCTACTAGTTGCCTGAGTGCACAGTACCTATGAGATTTTTGAACACCAAATTATGTGGGATAAATTGGGCCATTTTTCAAAGTCAGTCTTTGATATTCTCAGTTTCTTAAGCATGAAATCTTCTTAAGTGGGAACTTCTTGAGCGAGTTTATATAAATATATTTTTAGAAACAATAAAGCAGTGTTCCGTGTTTCCAAATGAGTATGCAGTAAAAGATATGAAAAAAATCTATTTCGCTTTATGTCATTCTCATATTGAATTTGGAATTATAGGATGGGGATCTGCTGTATCTAAGTATATACACAACCTGAACACAATTCGTAAAGACAATACTGAATGCCTTTGATTGAAATTTTCAATAGTTTTGATGTACCAAATGTACGACAAATATATATTATGCTAAAAATATATTATTGAAACTATTCCAAAATACTGAATCCTCTACAATATCGCATATTAATCACACTAGGTCAAATCACAATCACAGAAAAAATATTCCAGGTCACAAAACCACATTCGGATAAAGAAATTATATTTATTTTTCGACATAACTCCACAACATCCTTTCCCCTAATATAAAGCGAATAGAAAATTTGAATGATTACAAATCAAGAATAAAAATCTGACTGAAAGAGATTAATGAAAAAACTCTGAAAAAAAACATTAAAAACGACATACAAAACTAATATAACAGAAATGAATAACTTTATTTCGCCTTAGCACAGGTCACCCTAGTGAGGAAGACGAAGAAATACAATTTACTATACATATATTCACTATCGCTGTAATAAAAAAATAAAAAAATACAACATACTTACATGTGCAGTCTGATTAGAGAAATACGCTATTATACAACTAAGTGTTCCCCCAAAGCGGTATGCAGAGAGGACATACTGCCATATACTTATATCTGCAGGCGTCTTGAGCAGTGGCAGCTTATGAATTTTGAGTGTGATAGAGTGCTAAGTTCGAAAAATTCGACATTATTGATGATATTTAATACAGAAAGATTTTTTATTTTTTATCAAAATTTCAGTTTTTGAAAAAAGTTTTCGGCTAGAGCGACATCAATAATGCCATTTTTTAAATATTAAAACTTAAAACACACCCAAAAGTTACGAGCCGCCACTGGTCTTGATTGGAAATCCACAATACAAATATTTTTACAAACAATGATGCCCTGTCTCTGAAGGAGTATTCAGTGAGAATAACAAAATACAACATACTTATATATGCAGTCGGTTTAGGAAAATAAACTATGTCTACTTGTGTGTAATGTAAGTAGGTGTCCTCGAAAGGGTATGCAGAGAGGATATACTGCCGTGGGTATAATAAAAACCGATATACTTATATCTGTAGGCGTCTTCAGTGGAACAAATTATTTTCTGTGATTAGTGTTATTAAAATAACTTAATTATTGAAGACATTACTTTTTAATATTGGAAATGAACAGTTTATTGCATAAATTATGTTTTGATTACAGATTTTTAATGAATCGCCAAATTGTAAATCGTTGCTAGATTGCTAATCTCTTGTGCAGCGATGTAATGAAATTTTAGTCTATATCTGTACAAAAAAATATATATGAATAATATAGAAAACACCAACAGGATTTTTTCATATATTTGAGGGAATTTTTTTCTCACTTTTTAATCTTTGATTGAACTCCCACGAACTGCAACTGGTCTTAAACACCTCCATATTGCACTCACCATTGCCTGCAATCAAATAGTATTGACAAAACCAAACCTTGCTCATTCTGTAGATGTTCTCAGTGAAGCCCTTGTTGAAGTGCCAGTCCATGATAGAGGTGAAGATCTTGGTGAGCGTGGCGTCCTCGAAGGAGTCCACTGTGATGATGTGCGTGTGGCGCGTCAGACGGCTGGTGATTACATTGGAGCCACCGCCGGGCGGCAGCATGGCTGACACAAATAGCTGAAACAGTTAAAACAAGCATAAAGTTAAGTGAATTTTTGGTCCCTTCTTTGTCCTCTGAAGGGTGAATAACAAAGATTCTACTTACAACATCGACAAGTTCCTGTTTGGTGGAGTCTTTTAGATCGTACCAATGTCCATGGTCTATCCACTGGCGGATTAGCTCCAAGGGGGGCTGCGCCCCATAAGTCTCCTTCTGTGGCATGCTTAGGTCATCCACAAAGAGAATGCACTGGAAAGAAACACAATTAAAACACCGAAATGTTGAACATGAAGTTGTCTGATTTGCTGAACTGAAAATTTTAATTACACACAAATCAAATATTTATGGCTATTTTCACTAATCAAAACTGAATTATTGCTTAGTTTTATGCCGGCTATATTCTATGCCGGCCATTTGACGGCCGGCATAGTCCAGTGGTAACGCATTGGACTGCCATTCCGAAGGTCGCGGGTTCGAACCCGGCGTGCGCAAATAAATTTTATTTGATTAATTTGTGTTATTTCACAATTAATTAATTAAAATAATATAAAGTATATTTGCGGCACGTTCCAGAGTGGAAGATACTACCAGTATCGCCCTGGTGTAAGACCACCATTCAGAATTGAAACGTTGCTCCAAATGGCTTTAGCCGTGTTTAGTGACTAGATCTGAATAGCCAGGTACTTCCCCACCTTCCTCTTTCCCTTCCCCACTTACCTTCAGCCTCACAACATCCCCCAATTGGGGATGCCATAGTCTCACTGGCTCCAGACGGGAGCAGTTGGGACTCTTGTGAGGTATTCACTATAAAAAAAAAAAGTTATGTAAAATTTATTAGTGGTGGCAGTCGTAATCCTATTGGTAGAAATGGCCAATATTCCGGCCACAGTGACTCTGCTGTCAATGGAACCTTTTAATTTCTTTGATGAACCCATTATTTTTGGAACCGGTTTTAAATATGTGTATGCATACCTGTTTCCCCATTGATGGACCAAAAATACCCTTCCTTCTCCTGTCCAGTTTTGACATTATGATATCTTGAGTCTGAAAAGATTAAATAATATAATCTTAATTATTAAAACAGATCATTTTAAAATATTCAAATTAACTTTTGCAATACCGAGCTCCCACGATACCTGTGTTGTGTGCTGTCTTCGTAATAACTAGTTTTTCGCAATATTATGTTTTTGTAAATTTTACCGTATTACTAGATAATGCGTTTATACATTTATAAAAATAATATATAATCTACCTTAAGTAGTTTCCTCAGAATAGCTACTCATATTCAGAGATACGTTTTTTCCAAAGTTTTATTATATTTTCCATGTAGCCACATAAAGTTTTTCACAATAAAAAATAAAGAAAACATGAACTGCACATTAGGAAGGCACGTTGAAGAATGACACAATTGTAACATTGTTATTATTTCGACGGTCTCGAATAACAATGTACCTATGTGCAAATTTGTAGTTTTGCAGCAGAGCTGTTCAAAGTTTATGAAGAGATTTTACCAGATTGAAAACTTATAATATTTTACAATAATAGATACAAATATAGATACAAGACCTATAATAGATACAAAATCGGCCACGGCCTAATTTTTCGGGGAAAATAACCCTTTCGACACTCAAAGAGTCAATGGAAATATTTTTTATTTTAAAACATCTAGAATTCAAAAAAAGTTATTTTCAAATACCTGGTTAGCGGTAGTTCTGGCGGAAAAATTGATTGTATTGGTGATGTATTTGTTCCTTGGCAGTGATAAGAAGTGCCCGAGAATGACACAAGACTTCCCCGTGCCGGTCGGTCCCACAATCAGCAGGGGGATCCGCTTGGCAATCAAACGCTGAAGGAAGAATCTCAGGCATGCGTTTTCGTTAGTCTGAATGATGATCTCATTGATCTGAATATTAAAAAAAAATCAAATTAAACAATAAATAACATACGGAATAATTGAAAAATGCATTGTTTTGAGAATGAAAATGGAAGAAAAACTTTAATCAATAACTGAAATAGTCAGTAACAGCTTCTTATTATGTAGATTTCCCTATCTCAACAAATGGATCGCAATCTATGAAACATAAAAGTCAGGTGAGAATGCTACTCTATTTTATTTAATCCAATAATATTCTTATTCTACCAGTATTTCAATAGAAGGTGCTGCAAAGAAGCATCATTGATCACAATATACCAGTAGACAGTCAGGTGAAGCGCCTAACATGTGCCCAACATTTGTACACGGTCGACATTTGCCACAAGAACACAGGATATAATTCTTCTGCAATGTGAGTTTCTTCAAGAGACAAGCTTACTACTTTGTCTACTAAGAATCTTCGCAAAGCATTTCTAAAGATTATCTAAGTGCTGAGACTTCCCAATGTTAATGATAAAGGTACAATTTTTTTAATTACCTTAGCATTTGCAGGTACTGGGGGATCTTTCTCAAGCTCCACCCAGCCAATCCAAGTTCCTCCATTCTTCTTGTCATACACATAGTCGTAACAGGACCCCTTCTCCGGGAATACCTGGTTCTTGGCCAGCTTGAAGGACTTTGGCCGGGGATATTTATCATCGCCCCCGTCCACCAGTTTACCGAAGAACACGTCAAACTTCTTGCGGCTGTCACCTGTTCATTGATGATACAGAAATATTACATCAAACTTATTGTGACTGTCACCTGTTCATAGTTGTCACATAAACACTGAGTCAATGAGACAAATAAAATGATTTAAATACCTGTTATTGAAGCGCACATTCCCCATACGATACAGAACAGCATGATGCACTGAAGCCAAATGGTGCTCACTTGATTCTCTCCTTCCAGCATTGTTGAAAACAGCCGAGAGAAGGACTGGAATTAAACACGTAGAAGACTCAAAGATTCAATAATGCCTGATTATAACCAAATTGGATATATGTAATAACCTAGTGTCCTTCAATAGAAGCAATCCACACAATAATTCAGTCTCCTTCAACAAAAATAATCTTCCCAACAAGACTTTCATTGGTATCTGTTGGGAAGTAAGAGCTTCATAAATGTACGCACAGATGGCAGTGCATAGAGCTTGCGTGAAAGTCCGATAGATGGAGCCAGTGGCCTGTAGTCGCCAGGGCCAGTGGTAAGGCTCTCAGAGAAACTTATTGTTTCAGATTCCAATGGGCCAGCTTCTAGTTAGGTCGACTATTGAGTCACCATTATATTACGCGGAGTAATAATAAATCCCTGATTAATCTCAAAGAACCAATTATTTATCAACTCCTTCCAAGACGAGTTGGAGACCTGTTTGTACGAACACAACAGTATCCTACGTGTCACCTTAATAAATTTACTAACATTCTTCTTGTATATATATATTTGATTTGATTGTTATTGATATGGTTTAAGAAAATAGATAGTAAATTATTTACGTAAAATAGGTGCAAATCGCTGGTCTCCACAAAGAATTTGCACTTTAGATTCAAAAAGTTTAACACGGCGGGGAAAAGCCACTCGATCAATTCAACTAGAAGCTCCATCTGTTCCGGGATGATCTTCAAAGAAATTATATTCTTGTAGGATTCAAACAATGGCTCCCAACCTAAAAACAAAGATTATTAAAAATATTTAACATACTTGTATTCGGTGTCTTTCTTTGGTTATTGAAGTATGACTAATTAGTTATTAATAGAGAAAATATTAGTACCGAGTTGTTTGGATTCCAAGTAAATCATTCCGCATCTCGACACAGTTGCAGGAGAAGCTTGATCTAAGTCTGCAGGTTCGAATATCAAATTCATTCTGTTTGACATCTACAAACAACAATATCACAGAATAGAAATATTACATTTTTTTTAGATAAATCGATAATAATTTTGAATATTACATCTTAGCTGTGTGCATTTTTCTGTATATTGGTATAAACCAGTTATGAAAACATAGTTATTTTGTAAATAAGTACATAAAATTACAAAAACCTTCTCGGTCAAAGGAACATCGCAAAATTATACAAAAAAAACTCATTCAAATGACGAATAATACAGGTTGCCCGAGGGTAAAGTGCGCTAACTTCGGGAGTTGATCCTACATGATAGTACAAGTAAAAAATATTGGTAAACTTTTTTCAAAATTCAAATGTTTTAAGGCAGTTTTTAGTTTAAAAAGCGCACTTTACCCCCCGACACCCTGTATAAAGAGAGGCAACATGCACAAGAGACACACAAGTGATAAGTACATAATATAATTAGCGCAACAATTATTGTTACATACTTTTGAGCAATAGCAGAACATTTTTTCTGAATCTTTATAAATTATCGACCAACATGTCTACTTCAGCACACTCTATCTTATTACATATATAGTCGACACGTTCGGGTCACAGGGCTAAAATAGACATTATTATTTTTAAATGTAATCAGGTGAACCATACTATGTTGAAACAATCAAACATGATTGTTCCATGTGCTATGTATACTATATTAAAAAAAAAAAAACAACAACATTATTAGAGGGTGAATATGGTTCATAGAGCATAGGAAAGTCAAACAGAAAGGCAAATATGTATAGAATACTTAACCTTTTGAACGCGTTAATTTGCTCCGTTTTATCTATACCCGTACGCGGTACATATTTTCAAATACCTATGCACGCAATTATATGTCAAATTATAGCATTCTGGCATGATTTATTGGACTATATAGACAGAACAGATTATTCTCCACAATATGATAACAAATCCTCGTGTGTCAACACTCTTGGATGTTTATAAAAACAAAATCATAAAATTTCATACAAAGACGTACCGTATCTTTTGAATGTGGTCCCGCCATTCGCTCGGCGTGTGTGTAATTAGGCCACTGCGTTGATAGACACAAGTGGAACACCATGAGCACTTATCATTTTTTGTTATGAAAACTTTTTCTAAAACTGGACACGTAAATTTTATGTCACAAAATAATAACAAAATTGAACTAACGCCATCCGTTGACAAAATTGTAAACTATGGCACTCGAAGGCGCAAAGAGGCTCACTTGATTATCGATGTTTTTAAATGAAACACAATTTTATTTTCGAGAAATTCTTGTAGATGTCAGCATAGTGATAGTTCTACAAATGTTCAAGCGAGCGGGAAATAAATTTATGTCAAAAGACCGCTGGAATATCGGCATTCAAAGTTTCCGTATCAACTGTTGATACGGCCGCGTGTGAGTATGGACTTTTTGCCGTAACAACAGTTGATACGGCCGCGTGCAAAGAGTTAAAGGTAGTGGCTAAAACAGCAATTTCTTTTCATTGACAGTATTTACCTGAATGATTTCTCCTGACATGAGACATAGCTTCTTGTTGTCATCCAGCACCGTGTTCATGTTTTCGATCCAAACTGCATCCACTGGGCCGTCGAACATTATCCACTTGCGCTCCTTTGTGATAGACGAAGCGTAATCTCGGAAAGTTATGGCTAATACTCCATCCGTCCTAGAATTGAGAAAGCAGGGATTAAAATGCTGAGAAACCATTCAAGCTTCACTTCAACGAAATTAATGTTTGTCATCATCGTTATCCTCAAAGACACCGTCACTATCATTGTCACTGTCGAAAACGACAGAGTACGTTTATGCAATTTGTGATTGTAAGATATAAAATGCAACTGTTTTGACTGTACACACTGGATGTTTTGTATATAGAGGCAGAGAATGTGTATCAAAAATAAAGATTCACCATTCGTGGGATGCAGGATCGAAGCATCCATACAGCTGCCCCATGGTGATGGCTTTGGGGTTGAGGATTTTGTAAATGGCCGCATGTTCCTTGTGGCGTGCCGGGGGCTTCTGCAGCTGAAGACATCGCAAGGCTTCAGCTAGCGTCTGGAATTACAACAATTTTATGGTCTTACTCATATTATGCATTTGTATGGTAAGTTACAGTAAAACAAATATACCTTCAAGCAAATGATGAAGATAACATTTAGGAAAATAGTAATTGTGCAAAGAAACGCTAACTTTGTGTACAGTACTTTAATTTGTAAAAAGTATGGCTGTGTCGAAACCATTTGGCATATATGTACTTATAAGTTATGTACACAAAGTTGCAGAATATTTCATTAAGAAATAGTAAATTTTACAAAGTACACAATAATGTTTTGTTAATAGTTTATTATGTTTTTTTCAATCAAATATCAACATATGGTCACCCTACATGTTTACTACATTATACTGTAATGAATTGGCTGGAATTAGCTTAATAGGTACCCAATTTGTAGAAACATTAATGTAACAATATTGTTCTCTCAATATAAAATCTTTGTATTATTTTGTAAAATTGTTAACCTAATGTAAAAAAAATAGAATGTTGAGAAAGCATAAACAATAAACAATTGTAATATTCTTGTAAGAAGCATTGTTAGAAAAGACTATAAATAGAACTTAACTGGTTTATTTTATACTCAACTTCTTAAATGCAAAATTAATTCAAATGTGTAAGTGTATGTTTCCTAAATATACTCAAAAAAAGAAGAGCAGAAAAGTATTTAGTAAGTGATGAATATATTTTATTGTGATAAAATTTTGAGTCACATAATGAATACCTTACCTGGTATGCACAGGTCTTTCCAGCCATCGGGTCTCCGACAATCATTAATCCGTGGCGAACCAAAATCATTTCGAACACCTAGAAAATACAATGGTCATAATTTATTATACATTCAACATAATAATATACAAACTATAATAACTGAAGAAGCAGAGATAATAGAGTGATAAATCAAAAGATGCAGAAGGCTAAAGTGGACAGTCCTGACCATGAAGGAATGAAGGGAGAATAGAGGACAATAGAGCAACTGGGCACAACACATCAAAAAAACTGAACTAGGCGCAATTGGGGGTGGCTTACCACACCAATATGATTTAACCGCTTGGTGTGAGTAGACTGTTCGGTAATAAGTTTATTACCTTTAAACAATGAAATGCAGTGTAAATTTTGTAAAAACCATACAGGAAGAAATAGGAGAGAAGAGAGAGCACTAGGACAACTGGGCAAAACATAAAAAAAAACTCAACAAGGCACAATTGGGCATGGCTTACTACACGAATATGATTTAACCGCTTGGTGTGAGCAGACTGTTCGGTAATGAGTTTATTACCTTTAAACAATGAAATGCAGTGTAAATTTTGTAAAAACCATACAGGAAGAAAGCTAAAAACTAGGGATAGTATTACTTTTCACGCAAAAGTATTTTTATAGATATTTTTTTAAATAATAAATCGTCTGTGTTTACAACGCCTTTTTTTCGTAGCAGACTCCTTTAGAGAAAATGATACAGCAATGTTATGCGATGATGGGCTTTGAAGAAAGTTACTTTAGAGCTCATAGTTGCCTAGTATTGGCTTGTCATAATAATTACATAAATAAATAAAACAAACAGTAAATTTTTATTTTTTTATCTAGTGTATATCGCCTGACTTGTTAAATATTATTATATTAACACATTTCTGGCACATATTTTTTGCGCTGGCGCTACGCTGTCTTCGGGCGAAAAAAAGATCCAGCGCGAATTTTCTAAATTTGTTTTAAATAGGTAGCTATATCTTAAAAAATAATTAAAATATTTTAATAAAAAATTCTACATAGTAATTCAGTATACCCAAGCTATAAAAGTACTAAACAAAAATCGAATATTATTTGAAATGCAACTCAATTAACCTTGAAATATGTTTATTACGGCCCGCCTTTCGGTATTTGTTCATACCTGCTTTCTTAAAAAAACGCCCCACATCTCTCACTCGCTTGCACATAGAAGTTGAGAGGGGCGGAACAGAGATAGAGATTCGAATCGAGTTTCACGGTCATAAAAACTCTAATTAAATTACAAAATACGTTATGTAAATAATATACTATCCTTTTGTTGAAATACCGATGTAAACGAAAGGCATGAGGATAAATATAAAAAGAAGACTTGCATTACAATTCGATAATTATGTACATATAGTTGGGACTTTTACAAAGAGATTGGTATTAATACAAAAATATTGAATAATTCCGTCTTTTCTGCAATTGAAATGAGGCCGGCGAAAAAGGAAGATTGAATAATTCCGTCTTTTCTGCAATTGAAATGAGGCCGGCGCAAAAGGTAGATTGAATAATTCCGTCTTTTCTGCAATTGAAATGAGGCCGGCGCAAAAGGTAGATTGAATAATTCCGTCTTTTCTGCAATTGAAATGAGGCCGGCGCAAAAGGTAGAACTACCCTTCCCAGCCTTAAGCATCAATCGACCGAATGGTTAGAAGTGTGGCGATCGACGAAATTCATCTAGAACGTTTCGCCTATACAAAAAGCATCGTAACAGGAATACTCCAAACAATGCGAAGCGTTCCTACGTACCTACCTGTCTACGGGCTACCGACGTCTAGAACTACCTGCGACAATACGTCGCGAGATGGACTAGCACATTATGCGCATTCGCTAGAAGGCTCTAGCCTGTTGCCTAGGCATAATTTCAGCGCCAACGAAAATACCAGAAGTACCCAGACTGAGCGAGTTGTCTCCAGTTTACCAGCGGTCTCGCGTGCTTACTACCGCCACTGGCTGGGATATATAAATAGGCCCGACGCAGCGAGTATTCAGTCTTCAGTCAACCAGCTCGTGCGCTCGTAACCTTGACCTAGATATCGCCTGCATTCCACGCTAAATAATATAGTGCCTACTCGTATTTATCCCGTAAAATAAATGCGTTATTATTGTGAAGTAATTGCTATCTTTGCATTCTTAAATAAACACTTCATCTGAGTAAATCGAGACTTTTATTTTAGTACACCAAGATAACCACAGAACTACCTTTCCCGGCCGAAGTGTGTCAATAAGACATTTGTTTATTTCCTTTATTACACTTCACAACCAATTGTGTTCAAAGTTAAAATTATTTTTAATTTTAATTAGCGCCATCTATTGCTAATTTGACCAACACTTGGTAAGTGCACCGTGATGAATGGGTGTGTTAATTTGAAATCCACCCCTCTGAACACCAGGTTTCCTTACCCTAAGAAGGCCTATATCCAGAAATGAGGATCAAAATTAGAGAAGAAAAATATATAATTATCGACAATATTTTGTTGGAATGAGAGCTTGGTGAGTTTTGATTATTGTAAGAGTAGTACATAATACTAAAACAAATAACCTGAATAATCTTCTCCATGTACCAGTCAGTACCCTGCAGATTTCTTCTGCCCAGTTCTTCAGTAATGTGCCTGGTGAGTTCATCTCTGTCAGGCTGAGGAAGATCTATGCCGGGGAATAAGTCCTTGTAAATGCCAACAAATAGAGACACATCCTGGAAACATTGAAAATGTTCCAATGTTAAAACATTCCAATATTGAAACAATGAGATATATTTATGATAAGTAAGTTAACAAATTACAAACAAAATAAAAATCGAAGGTCAAAGAAAAAACGAATTCTTTGTTTTTCCTCTCACCTGCATCAAGAACTTTGGTAGATTCACATCTATGATGGCTCTCAGTACTAATTGAGACTCGTTTCTATTTGGATAGTTCTTCTTCAGAGTTCCCGCTGCCACCAGCACAGACTTTACGGCTCTCATTCCGTAGTCATAGTGGTTCTGGGAAGAAAGTTGCTCGGAACACAGCTTGTAGGTTTGTACTATCTTCTCTGCCAATCTGAACAAATTAAAAGAACACCTTGACAGTAGAATTCAGCAGGAAACTTTAAAATATATACAGGCGTAACCTGGGTTACAAACACTTTACGACAAAACAATTCACAGGTGCGATTATTCATAAATAAAATTTGGTGACTGGGTATGTCATCAAAATGACAATTCAACACACCTCCAAAAAGTGATATAAAGTCATAAAAAGTGATGAAACAAAAATTAGGTTAAATAGGTTACATAAGTAACTACTAAACCTAGTTTTTGTTTCATCACTTTTACTGACTATCACTTTTTAAAGGTGTGTTGAATTTTCATTTTGATGAAATATCAGGGAACCAGAGGCCGGCAAATCATTCAACAGCCGAGCTGTTGAACTCAAAAACGAGTCGCAGAAGCGACCCATTCTCATGTGACAAATGTCAACCATGTATGCATATTGGGCGCACGTTTGGCGTGTTTCCCAACTATGCACCGTTGCCGAAGGGATCAATGACGCTAGTTCGTTGGAGCACAGTATGTCCTGTACAATACGCCCTGCCTACCATTTGCATTTTCACAATTTATTAGGAATCTATTTTATTATTATGAATTTATTATGAAACCCATGAAAATCATAGGAAAAATAAATAAGTGTATTTTTTAAATATAAATTGTTTCCCTGTCATGTGACTTTTAACATCTACCGTTACTGAGCAATAAATGTTTTATGATAATAACCAAATGGAAAAACCTAATCACATTTCTGTACTCCTTATATTTTGTTCCTAGTGACAGATTCATGTTTTGATGTTTAATTTATTTTATTAAATTCCGAGTGGAGACCCGTGAAAATCAATTTTGATATGGCAAATAAAATAATTTTCTATTAAAAAATAATATTATTGGTTCCATGATATTTCATCAAAATGACAATAAAACACATCTTTAAAAAGTGGTATAGAGTCATTAAAAGTGATGAAATAAAAACTAGGTTAAATAGTTATCTATGTAACCTATTTAACCTAGTTTTTGTTTCATCACTTTTCATGACTTTATATCACTTTTTGTAGACTGTCATCGGTCACCAATATTATTATGTATAGGTAAGTACCTACTTTATCGCTTTTCTGAATTTTTCACACAATTTTGAAAATTACACTTATTCAAAGCAGATGCGAGTTCTAGAGTTCATTGAACTGGGGGTACAGACACACAACCGAAATTAGTATTTAAAAAAACTATGATCAATTATTATGATACATAGAGATTGTATACTTATGCTCATTGTGAAAAAAATAATTAACTAATGTAAAAGGTGAATAACATCGATAAATAGACAATCTTACGGTCCGGCATTCACAAATCCGTTTGAATAGAGGGTGATTTCTCCAATCATGGCGTAATCTGGAACCATCATGGCCACAGTTCTGAACAACACTTTCAGGTTATCTGGCAACTCTTGTCGGCCAGCATATCTGAAACGTAGGAATAAAGTTTAATAAATAACTAAGGCATATATTTATTGTAACGTTTTACAGGCGTTTTGCCTTCCCAAGGCAAAACGCAAGCCTTTTATAGACGAACAATAAATATTTTAAGAATTTAATTTCCAGACACAATATGGATTTTTATCAAACCTGCCACGAACTTTACCGAATGACTAAGATCAGTGAAGATGTGGTTCTCATGAACTACAATAAAGTAGAGTTATCTGTGAGGTTGTTTCCTGAATGAGTTCCGAATACATATTAATACCAGGAGAACATAAATACCCAGGATTCATGGTGATGAAGCAAGTACAGGTGGGGTTGAGTGAGATCTCGGTGCCCTCAAATACAAAGCGCTTGACCTTGCGCATGACGGCCAGCTGGATGCTGAGGATCTGCTGCGCCACCACGGATAGCACCTCCAGTTCGATTCGGTTGAACTCGTCGAAGCAAGCCCACGCGCCCGACTGTGCCAGCCCCTGGAAAAACATTATTTATAACTATCTTGATATTGATCGCATTAAAATAATGTCGAATTGTAATATCAATAAGTATGTAAATAAGTGAAGAAAGTTTAGGTTTGCGTGTTTTAAGCTCCATCACACCTGATGACGCATCACATTTGATGACCGTCACATTTGAAGACTGCCACATTTAATGACCATAACATTTGATGACCGTCACATTTGAAGACTGCCACATTTAATGACCATAACATTTGATGACCGTCACATTTGAAGACTGCCACATTTAATGACCATAACATTTGATGACCGTCACATTTGAAGACTGCCACATTCAATGACCATTATATTTCATGACCATCACATTTGAAGACTGCCACATTCAATGACCATTATATTTCATGACCATCACATTTGATGAACATCACATTTGACGACTGTCATATTTGAAGACTGCCACATTTGATGACAACAACATTTGATGACCATCACATTTGATGACCATTAAATTTGATGGCAATCACATTTGATGGCAATCATATTTGATGGCAATCATATTTGATGGCAATCACATTTGATGGCTTCCGTGGCTCCGAGGGGTAAGGCTTTCGATTAGCAAGCTAGAAGACGCGGGTTCAAATCCCGGCGTGCGCAAGTAAATTTAAATTGCGTTATTTCACAAATTACTCATTTAAAATAATATATGGCATATTTGCGGCACGTTCCAGAGTGGAAGATACCCTCAGTATCGCCCTGAAGTAAGAACATAATTAAGAATCGAAACTTGCTTAAAATGGCTTTTGGTGACCAGATCTGAATAGCCAGGTATTTACCCATCTTCCTCTTCCCCATCTTCCTCTTCCCCATCTCCTTCCCTTCCCCATTATCTTCAGCCCCACTACATATCCCAATTGGGGATGCCATAGTCTCACTGGCTCCAGACGGTTGGGAGCAGTTGGGACTCTTTTTTTTTTTAAATTGACGTCCGTCACATTTGATGTCCATTATATTTGATGTCCATTACATTTGATGTCCATTACATTTGATGTCCATAACATTTGATGTCCATTACATTTGATGTCCATTACATTTGATGTCCATAACATTTGATGTCCATAACATTTGATGTCCATTACATTTGATGTCCATTACATTTGATGTCCATTACATTTGATGTCCATAACATTTGATGTCCATTACATTTGATGTCCATTACATTTGATGTCCATTACATTTGATGTCCATTACATTTGATGTCCATTATATTTGATGTCCATTACATTTGATGTCCATTACATTTGATGTCCATTACATTTGATGTCCATTACATTTGATGTCCATTACATTTGATGTCCATTACATTTGATGATCGTCACATTTAAATATCATCACATTTGTTGGCATCATCACATCGATGATCAGCTTCATTTAGGTTTTTTGATATTTAAACGTCATACTGATCATTTATACGCCAAAAATACAAAAAGGTGCTGACCGTCAACGTAACGGTCATCAGTCCCAGTTTACTGAGTTGTTCATGCTGTAACTATTATAGTTTGCTATAATAAACAAACCTTGAAGAATTTTCCGAGTGCCTTGTAATCAAGTCCGTCGGAGCAGTTGAACACCACACACTTCTTGGCCACAGCCTTGGCGAGGTCCTTGCAGGTCTCGGTCTTACCGGTCCCAGCGGGGCCCTCGGGGGCTCCTCCAAGGTTCAGTTTAAAGGCCCCCATCAGAGTTCTGGAAGATAGTACTTATTCAGACAAAGGAAAAACATGTAAAGTCGTAACATGTTAACTTATAACCGAAAACAGAAAATGGTCTGAGTCGAGAGATTTAGATAGATCGATTCAGAAACAAAATCATATGGAATGGTGCCAAATGAAAGTATTTTTGTATTATGTTTACATAGATAACGATATTTACTGTATGGAGAATACAAAATAATATGTAAGATAAGTAAAAAGATGTTTAATATTTATATCATTTTTCGGCAATACCATGTAAGTGACACAATAGAACGAAAGAGAGAAAAAACACAATATTGATAAATTATTTTTTTGGCATTCTATGAAGCTGGAGAAAATGATTACGAATCGAACAGCACCAAAACATGCACTTTAAACCACAGAGTACTTGCTAAAAGTAAAATGTACATCTTCAGATTCAGACTCCACGCTCCATTTAATGTAGTTGCTTCTCGCACAATTTTTTTGTAAAATCCTTGTAACTTGTTCGCACTTGTCGAGCCCACGTGTCGCATGCCTCTATTCAACATGGCATCATACCCGAGTAACATAAGATACATAATTCTTTACCGGAAGCATCTGTCTGTTAGTGGGGTGGCGACCAGTCTTCCGATGCTTCCCAAGTATTCAAATCCGTACGCCACCTCTGTGGTGATCATGGAGCATGCGATGGCGTTGTCTCGCCAGTAATACCGCAGCTGGGATATCCATGTGAAGTCCAGGACACTCGAGATTTTACGCTCTTCTATTATTCGTACAATGTCACGACCTGAAAAAGCGGAACAATAAATACAATTGTAAAAACCATTTCACTTTTGGGTGATTCGATACTTTTATATAGTCTTCATATTAGATTAAAAATAGTTACTGGAAGATTTTATTAACTTTATTAACTTTATTAACCCATCAGGCTAATTTTTTCAGCTCACATCGGTCTCATAGAAATCGTTGTATCTCCCTTACTGTTGTGGTGAGAAATATGATCTAAACGGTGTTAGAAAGAGAAAACACAACGCTTTATATTCAAATCTAGAAGTTAACCATAGAATAATAAATTTGCACCTCAATGACACCAAAGTTTCCGACCACAATTTGAGAAAAATTTATGAAACTTTTTTTACGAAACAATAAAAGAGTGAGGTGACAATAATGTTTATAATACATTTGTCTATTAAAATAGATGTGTGCTCTTCTTTTTTACCACTAATTTTAGTTAAAAAACACGTAAGGTGAGCCATTTTTAAAACATTTTTATGTTAGCATTCAAAAAACGAAAAAATTATATATTTATTTCGGAAATTTAAAGCGGAAATATTTTGACCTTCTGACAGAATATGCCCGAGGACTGAGGGTGTTAAATTCAGTGGGTTAAAATAAAACATAAGCAGGGGTGATGGGTACAGATAGACCCAGCTAAAAAACAAAAGTGCTATTCATGTAATTTTTATACATATTTTAAATTTTAAATATGATCTTGTGCATTTCCTAACATATCCTATATGTTTTACGTTTCCTGTACGGAATAGCAAAGTTTTAAAAAATAACATAATATTCCAACAATAATAATAGAAATTAATTAATTAATTGCATTAGAGCAAGCGAGACACAGTTTCGACGACTGCACAAATTTAATTGGTGATTGTGAGCGTCTTAGTTCGTTTTCATACACAATTATACTAATAACTAACTTGAACCTTGTACGATTATATTCATTTTTACGTCAAATTGTAGTTAAACATTTGATAAATGATGAGACTAAAGGAAATTAGCTTCAAAGAAATATCTATGGCGTAATCATCATTTTCGCAAAGACTGGGTAATTCCTGAGCCAACACCTTTTCATCGTTAATTGCTGTTCAGATTCTTTTAGATTTTGATATAAGTAGATTTTAACACTCTTGTGTCAAAACGATTTAAAAATATGCAACAAATAATATGGATATTTCAAAACATTTTAGTTTATCATATAAATGACAATGCAAGCTAAAAATAATTGCGAAGACCTAGAAAATTTGAACATTAAACATTGCTTCAAATTGAGGGTTTTAAATTTTTTTAGATTCGGATGATTTGTAAAGCTTGAATTATATGGCACCTACATATCAAAACATTTCATCATAAAAACTTACAAATATTGTTAATTTAGATTAGGTTGTGAGGTTTGATAGGTCAGGTTACATTAACAGTAAACATGTTGCAGTATTACCGTGGACATCAATGACGATGAGTGCCTCCACAGTGCACCTGTTGCCCGGGTCCAGGTGTCCCTGCACGAGGTACACAATATCGTTGATCTGCTCCGTGCACTTGGCCAGATACAGATAGATGGAAACTTACAAATATCGTCAAGTTAGGTTAGGTTGTGAGGTTTGATAGGTCAGGTTACATTAACAGTAAACATGTTGCAGTATTACCGTGGACATCAATGACGATGAGTGCCTCCACAGTGCACCTGTTGCCCGGGTCCAGGTGTCCCTGCACGAGGTACACAATATCGTTGATCTGCTCCGTGCACTTGGCCAGATACAGATAGATGGAAACTTACAAATATCGTCAAGTTAGGTTAGGTTGTGAGGTTTGATAGGTCAGGTTACATTAACAGTAAACATGTTGCAGTATTACCGTGGACATCAATGACGATGAGTGCCTCCACAGTGCACCTGTTGCCCGGGTCCAGGTGTCCCTGCACGAGGTACACAATATCGTTGATCTGCTCCGTGCACTTGGCCAGATACAGATAGATGGAAACTTACAAATATCGTCAAGTTAGGTTAGGTTGTGAGGTTTGATAGGTCAGGTTACATTAACAGTAAACATGTTGCAGTATTACCGTGGACATCAATGACGATGAGTGCCTCCACAGTGCACCTGTTGCCCGGGTCCAGGTGTCCCTGCACGAGGTACACAATATCGTTGATCTGCTCCGTGCACTTGGCCAGATACAGATAGATGGAAACTTACAAATATCGTCAAGTTAGGTTAGGTTGTGAGGTTTGATAGGTCAGGTTACATTAACAGTAAACATGTTGCAGTATTACCGTGGACATCAATGACGATGAGTGCCTCCACAGTGCACCTGTTGCCCGGGTCCAGGTCTCCCTGCACGAGGTACACAATATCGTTGATCTGCTCCGTGCACTTGGCCAGATACAGATAGATGGAAACTTACAAATATCGTCAAGTTAGGTTAGGTTGTGAGGTTTGATAGGTCAGGTTACATTAACAGTAAACATGTTGCAGTATTACCGTGGACATCAATGACGATGAGTGCCTCCACAGTGCACCTGTTGCCCGGGTCCAGGTGTCCCTGCACGAGGTACACAATATCGTTGATCTGCTCCGTGCACTTGGCCAGATACAGATAGATGGAAACTTACAAATATCGTCAAGTTAGGTTAGGTTGTGAGGTTTGATAGGTCAGGTTACATTAACAGTAAACATGTTGCAGTATTACCGTGGACATCAATGACGATGAGTGCCTCCACAGTGCACCTGTTGCCCGGGTCCAGGTGTCCCTGCACGAGGTACACAATATCGTTGATCTGCTCCGTGCACTTGGCCAGATACAGATAGATGGAAACTTACAAATATCGTCAAGTTAGGTTAGGTTGTGAGGTTTGATAGGTCAGGTTACATTAACAGTAAACATGTTGCAGTATTACCGTGGACATCAATGACGATGAGTGCCTCCACAGTGCACCTGTTGCCCGGGTCCAGGTGTCCCTGCACGAGGTACACAATATCGTTGATCTGCTCCGTGCACTTGGCCAGATACAGATAGATGGAAACTTACAAATATCGTCAAGTTAGGTTAGGTTGTGAGGTTTGATAGGTCAGGTTACATTAACAGTAAACATGTTGCAGTATTACCGTGGACATCAATGACGATGAGTGCCTCCACAGTGCACCTGTTGCCCGGGTCCAGGTGTCCCTGCACGAGGTACACAATATCGTTGATCTGCTCCGTGCACTTGGCCAGATACAGATAGATGGAAACTTACAAATATCGTCAAGTTAGGTTAGGTTGTGAGGTTTGATAGGTCAGGTTACATTAACAGTAAACATGTTGCAGTATTACCGTGAACATCAATGACGATGAGTGCCTCCACAGTGCACCTGTTGCCCGGGTCCAGGTGTCCCTGCACGAGGTACACAATATCGTTGATCTGCTCCGTGCACTTGGCCAGATACAGATAGATGGAAACTTACAAATATCGTCAAGTTAGGTTAGGTTGTGAGGTTTGATAGGTCAGGTTACATTAACAGTAAACATGTTGCAGTATTACCGTGGAC
This sequence comes from Hesperophylax consimilis, assembly GCF_061612785.1. Taxonomy (NCBI): domain Eukaryota; kingdom Metazoa; phylum Arthropoda; class Insecta; order Trichoptera; family Limnephilidae; genus Hesperophylax; species Hesperophylax consimilis. The sequence goes on from NC_142847.1 coordinate 25,979,519, forward strand.
ATCAATGACGATGAGTGCCTCCACAGTGCACCTGTTGCCCGGGTCCAGGTCTCCCTGCACGAGGTACACAATATCGTTGATCTGCTCCGTGCACTTGGCCAGATACAGATAGATGGAAACTTACAAATATCGTCAAGTTAGGTTAGGTTGTGAGGTTTGATAGGTCAGGTTACATTAACAGTAAACATGTTGCAGTATTACCGTGGACATCAATGACGATGAGTGCCTCCACAGTGCACCTGTTGCCCGGGTCCAGGTGTCCCTGCACGAGGTACACAATATCGTTGATCTGCTCCGTGCACTTGGCCAGATACAGATAGATGGAAACTTACAAATATCGTCAAGTTAGGTTAGGTTGTGAGGTTTGATAGGTCAGGTTACATTAACAGTAAACATGTTGCAGTATTACCGTGGACATCAATGACGATGAGTGCCTCCACAGTGCACCTGTTGCCCGGGTCCAGGTCTCCCTGCACGAGGTACACAATATCGTTGATCTGCTCCGTGCACTTGGCCAGATACAGATAGATGGAAACTTACAAATATCGTCAAGTTAGGTTAGGTTGTGAGGTTTGATAGGTCAGGTTACATTAACAGTAAACATGTTGCAGTATTACCGTGGACATCAATGACGATGAGTGCCTCCACAGTGCACCTGTTGCCCGGGTCCAGGTGTCCCTGCACGAGGTACACAATATCGTTGATCTGCTCCGTGCACTTGGCCAGATACAGATAGATGGAAACTTACAAATATCGTCAAGTTAGGTTAGGTTGTGAGGTTTGATAGGTCAGGTTACATTAACAGTAAACATGTTGCAGTATTACCGTGGACATCAATGACGATGAGTGCCTCCACAGTGCACCTGTTGCCCGGGTCCAGGTGTCCCTGCACGAGGTACACAATATCGTTGATCTGCTCCGTGCACTTGGCCAGATACAGATAGATGGAAACTTACAAATATCGTCAAGTTAGGTTAGGTTGTGAGGTTTGATAGGTCAGGTTACATTAACAGTAAACATGTTGCAGTATTACCGTGGACATCAATGACGATGAGTGCCTCCACAGTGCACCTGTTGCCCGGGTCCAGGTCTCCCTGCACGAGGTACACAATATCGTTGATCTGCTCCGTGCACTTGGCCAGATACAGATAGATGGAAACTTACAAATATCGTCAAGTTAGGTTAGGTTGTGAGGTTTGATAGGTCAGGTTACATTAACAGTAAACATGTTGCAGTATTACCGTGGACATCAATGACGATGAGTGCCTCCACAGTGCACCTGTTGCCCGGGTCCAGGTGTCCCTGCACGAGGTACACAATATCGTTGATCTGCTCCGTGCACTTGGCCAGATACAGATAGATGGAAACTTACAAATATCGTCAAGTTAGGTTAGGTTGTGAGGTTTGATAGGTCAGGTTACATTAACAGTAAACATGTTGCAGTATTACCGTGGACATCAATGACGATGAGTGCCTCCACAGTGCACCTGTTGCCCGGGTCCAGGTGTCCCTGCACGAGGTACACAATATCGTTGATCTGCTCCGTGCACTTGGCCAGATACAGATAGATGGAAACTTACAAATATCGTCAAGTTAGGTTAGGTTGTGAGGTTTGATAGGTCAGGTTACATTAACAGTAAACATGTTGCAGTATTACCGTGGACATCAATGACGATGAGTGCCTCCACAGTGCACCTGTTGCCCGGGTCCAGGTCTCCCTGCACGAGGTACACAATATCGTTGATCTGCTCCGTGCACTTGGCCAGATACAGATAGATGGAAACTTACAAATATCGTCAAGTTAGGTTAGGTTGTGAGGTTTGATAGGTCAGGTTACATTAACAGTAAACATGTTGCAGTATTACCGTGGACATCAATGACGATGAGTGCCTCCACAGTGCACCTGTTGCCCGGGTCCAGGTCTCCCTGCACGAGGTACACAATATCGTTGATCTGCTCCGTGCACTTGGCCAGATACAGATAGATGGAAACTTACAAATATCGTCAAGTTAGGTTAGGTTGTGAGGTTTGATAGGTCAGGTTACATTAACAGTAAACATGTTGCAGTATTACCGTGGACATCAATGACGATGAGTGCCTCCACAGTGCACCTGTTGCCCGGGTCCAGGTGTCCCTGCACGAGGTACACAATATCGTTGATCTGCTCCGTGCACTTGGCCAGATACAGATAGATGGAAACTTACAAATATCGTCAAGTTAGGTTAGGTTGTGAGGTTTGATAGGTCAGGTTACATTAACAGTAAACATGTTGCAGTATTACCGTGGACATCAATGACGATGAGTGCCTCCACAGTGCACCTGTTGCCCGGGTCCAGGTCTCCCTGCACGAGGTACACAATATCGTTGATCTGCTCCGTGCACTTGGCCAGATACAGATAGATGGAAACTTACAAATATCGTCAAGTTAGGTTAGGTTGTGAGGTTTGATAGGTCAGGTTACATTAACAGTAAACATGTTGCAGTATTACCGTGGACATCAATGACGATGAGTGCCTCCACAGTGCACCTGTTGCCCGGGTCCAGGTGTCCCTGCACGAGGTACACAATATCGTTGATCTGCTCCGTGCACTTGGCCAGATACAGATAGATGGAAACTTACAAATATCGTCAAGTTAGGTTAGGTTGTGAGGTTTGATAGGTCAGGTTACATTAACAGTAAGCATGTTGCAGTATTACCGTGGACATCAATGACGATGAGTGCCTCCACAGTGCACCTGTTGCCCGGGTCCAGGTGTCCCTGCACGAGGTACACAATATCGTTGATCTGCTCCGTGCACTTGGCCAGATACAGATAGATGGAAACTTACAAATATCGTCAAGTTAGGTTAGGTTGTGAGGTTTGATAGGTCAGGTTACATTAACAGTAAGCATGTTGCAGTATTACCGTGGACATCAATGACGATGAGTGCCTCCACAGTGCACCTGTTGCCCGGGTCCAGGTCTCCCTGCACGAGGTACACAATATCGTTGATCTGCTCCGTGCACTTGGCCAGATACAGATAGATGGAAACTTACAAATATCGTCAAGTTAGGTTAGGTTGTGAGGTTTGATAGGTCAGGTTACATTAACAGTAAACATGTTGCAGTATTACCGTGGACATCAATGACGATGAGTGCCTCCACAGTGCACCTGTTGCCCGGGTCCAGGTGTCCCTGCACGAGGTACACAATATCGTTGATCTGCTCCGTGCACTTGGCCAGATACAGATAGATGGAAACTTACAAATATCGTCAAGTTAGGTTAGGTTGTGAGGTTTGATAGGTCAGGTTACATTAACAGTAAGCATGTTGCAGTATTACCGTGGACATCAATGACGATGAGTGCCTCCACAGTGCACCTGTTGCCCGGGTCCAGGTCTCCCTGCACGAGGTACACAATATCGTTGATCTGCTCCGTGCACTTGGCCAGATACAGATAGATGGAAACTTACAAATATCGTCAAGTTAGGTTAGGTTGTGAGGTTTGATAGGTCAGGTTACATTAACAGTAAACATGTTGCAGTATTACCGTGGACATCAATGACGATGAGTGCCTCCACAGTGCACCTGTTGCCCGGGTCCAGGTGTCCCTGCACGAGGTACACAATATCGTTGATCTGCTCCGTGCACTTGGCCAGATACAGATAGATGGAAACTTACAAATATCGTCAAGTTAGGTTAGGTTGTGAGGTTTGATAGGTCAGGTTACATTAACAGTAAACATGTTGCAGTATTACCGTGGACATCAATGACGATGAGTGCCTCCACAGTGCACCTGTTGCCCGGGTCCAGGTCTCCCTGCACGAGGTACACAATATCGTTGATCTGCTCCGTGCACTTGGCCAGATACAGATAGATGGAAACTTACAAATATCGTCAAGTTAGGTTAGGTTGTGAGGTTTGATAGGTCAGGTTACATTAACAGTAAACATGTTGCAGTATTACCGTGGACATCAATGACGATGAGTGCCTCCACAGTGCACCTGTTGCCCGGGTCCAGGTGTCCCTGCACGAGGTACACAATATCGTTGATCTGCTCCGTGCACTTGGCCAGATACAGATAGATGGAAACTTACAAATATCGTCAAGTTAGGTTAGGTTGTGAGGTTTGATAGGTCAGGTTACATTAACAGTAAACATGTTGCAGTATTACCGTGGACATCAATGACGATGAGTGCCTCCACAGTGCACCTGTTGCCCGGGTCCAGGTCTCCCTGCACGAGGTACACAATATCGTTGATCTGCTCCGTGCACTTGGCCAGATACTTGTCCACCTTCTTGTTCTCTATAGCCTCGGTGACCTACTCAAAAATCATGTAGCAACAATAAAATTTACACTACATATCTATTATATATTGTTTCCTTAAATTACAGGGTGAATAGAAATTAAAAAAGGTAATTAAATTTTTAAAAAAATTATTAAGTTAGTAAATTTATTTAAAAAAATTTAAATTGAATTAAATAAACTTTAAACAATTTTAATCATATATTTAAAAAAAAATAATTTACAAAATAAATTAGAAAACTGCAACTAGCCAAATGATAGCAGTAAAAACAGAACAATGTGTTGCAAAGAACTAGTATCATTGGTCCATTTGGCACTGGTGGATGGTTGAGAATTGCCGCCAATTTTTTTCTCTGAGTTACATCATGGGCATCTTCAAGATATAATATATCTTTAAAAAGACCATCCACACAGCACCCCAAAGATGACATCAAATTCTTAACTGAAATTTTGGATACATACTCAGAAACTACTACTAATGGGAAATACATACACAAACATTCACAAAAAACTGATCACAGCCTGGATCAAAAAACAAGATATCCATTTTATACAAAACATTATAACACCAAACCAAACATAATCATGGATGAATGTGTATGTATGTATGTATACATGTGTTTACTTATATGTGTGTATGCATGCATATATGTGTATTTATCTATGTATGTGTATACATGGGTGTATGTATATATGTGCATATAAATAAATGTTTTTTTCCTTTTTCTTATAACAATGTAAAATAACCATTAAAAAAAATAAATTTAAAATCCCAACTTACACTTATATAAGAAAATTTAACCAATACACATAAATATATGTACCATTTAATCATAACCACGTAAACACCTCAGCACAGGTTCTCCCAGTGAGGTGTTCACGAAACATATAACATTACCCACCACAGTGTCACCTACTCAAACCTACCTCACACCCAGCATAAAAAAAAAAAAAAAAACACCATATTTACAACAGTTCAATTTATGTATTATATACAAATGTAAATATTTGGTAGACACTGTAATGTATGTATAGAAATAAATAAATAAATTATGGTCTGAAGTTGAATCAATGACAAAATCTGCAGAAAATAGCATTTTGAAAGTCTTATCATTCTTACGGGCCTAATGTTAGAATTGGGTTTGAACTTTTATAGCCGTTTCCTCAAGAACTACATAGCCGAATGGACTGAAATTTTGGATGTGTACTCAGAATTATGGTCTGAAGTTGAATCAATGACAAAATATGCAGAAATAGCATTTTGTGGAAATATCATCATTATTACGGGCTTAAATTTAAGACTTGGGTTCAGGCACATCTATCATCCACCTTTCTCAGATAGACGAAACTCGATTAAAGATAGAAAATAGTGTGCACAATAAACTTATGGTTAATACTATAAAATCAAAAAATTACGATACATTTATGATTGTTAGGTGGGTAAGACATAATAATACTAATGAATAATGACCTCTGTAGTAAAATGTATGCAGTTTGCAGCCTGGACAACTTGGCCCACCCACGAGATGACCCAGTCCCGCCTCTTGGCGGAGAAGTAGGCGTTAATGCACATCAGGGTGATGCTCTTCAGACTCTGGATCATCAACTCCTCGAGCTGCAGCAGCCAGCGCTCCACCATACCCTGCATGTGTCATACATCACCATAAATAACAGAATACATCACCATATATCATGATATTACATTTAAATACTTAGGCAGGGATTTCAACCTCTGTCATATTGTTTACCTTGGCTTCGGCAGGGTTGATTTTATCGTCGAGAGGAACGATTTCATTATCGCACGAAATTACGCCAGTTATATCTTCATTTTCATCAAATACCAGTGAGTATATTCCCTCAAAGCACTTTTTGAGATGGGGCTGGACTCGCATGGGATCCTTTGTCTCGGAGAGAATCTCAAGAAGCTCATCGTTGGACAGGAAAAAGAACCTGGAAACGAGGAAATGTGATTGATTTAATGAACCAATAATCATCAGAAAATAAAACAACATTTAAAATAGACCAAGAAAAGGTAGGACAGTTGACTTGATTAGAAAGAACTTGTAATAACTTATTCAACCAATTCAACTAAAGAAACACAAACATCATCGAGCCTTACAATATTTGAAAGTTCACTACACAATCTTAAAACCTGAAATTGTTGCTTTTGCAATAATAACGGGCTTAGCTTGTAGGGGATTGAACCCACAATTCCTCGGTGCAAACCAGAAACTTCGAGCTACTCTGCTACAATTTCAAGAGTACTTTTGAAAAATTGCACAAAAACCCAAATCAAACAATTCGATCTACTGCCTGCATCGAAATAACTGATCTCATAAAGTTACATAAAAGTTCTCACAAAATTATATAATACCCAGAACAAAAAAATTGAACATAATATCAAAATATGGCTAAGTAAACATGAAGATCACGAAATCAATAAACATTTATGAAATCCACAAATATGAAGATGAGGAAATCAACAAACATTGATGAAGTCTACAAACATGAAGATGAGGAAATCATAAAAAGTTATGATTTGATACCAAAACAACCGCTAGATTTAATACCAAACAGTCCACCTCAGAACACAAATTCCTTGTGAGGAGGACTGTGAATATACTATTATTTATTTAATTATTAATACTTATATTACTAGCTGACGTGTACCCAGCGTTGCTGGGGGTTATCCTTACGAGATAGACATATACCGTCACGGACTTTTTTGTAGGCCTTTTTATGATATATAATTCCATAGTACATTATATTGATGTATCTCGTAAGGTTTAGCCAGTGTTAGGAATGTAAGCGCCCGAAAATATTTTGTTTACGACTTTATTACAAAACATCGACTTTTCTCTAGTTTCTATAAATATAATTTAGATGTATTATATATATGAACCTTCCGGAAGAAATCCTCTAAATTATAGTGAAAACTCCATCATAATCCGTTGAGTAGTTTTGAAGAACTAAGTGCACCAAACAGACAGACGCGAATAGCGACTTTATTTTATACTATTGCATCATATTTTGGGAGGTCATTGACCAAAAGAACTCCATAGACAAGCCGCCACTGGTTAATACCAAAACTACCACCTAAAGTCCGCCTTGGAAGAGGAATCCATAGTGAGGAGGACAGTGAATATACTTTTATTTATTTAATTAGTGTGGGCGTAGTGGGCTTTTATATGAAATTTATGTAAATTATTAATATTTATATATGAAATTATATTATGCATCTTTAATAGTCGTCAATAAAAAAGTAATTCTCTGGTCTAAGGACAAATTATAAAGAGGTTTAGGTTCACAGAGGCCTATCCAAAGATATTAGAAGAACGAGATGTGCTATGCGCAGTTCGTACTGAGTGGAATTGTTTTGCCGAGTGTCGCCGGTTTTGTTCACCAATACTACTGCACACCTTCGCTTGCGCTAAGGTATCCGCACTAATACATAGAACAGATTTCTGTGCGTACACGTCCCGATACCGTTCAAAGTACCCTAATTAGGTAGTACTCCGGCTACGGTCCGGCAGCCAACATAGCATATCTCGTTCTTCTAATATCTTTGGGCCTATCTCTGCCTATTTTGCATTACAAGATAGGCTCCTGTAATTTGAACCCACTATATATGGATATATGGAAATTTTACCTTGGAAAGAAGAGTCTCTTCTTTTCCAAATAGTCATTCAATCCTTTCTGGATGTCTGACAGGAAAGCATTGGAAGATCTCAGAATGTTAAGCAGACCGGGGTAGTTGGTGGCCTCAATAACATCGGGGTTCTTGAAGGTGGCGGCCATGATGGCTCGCCACAGCTTGTCCACATCCTTAAAGTTCCTGGCCTCAGTCGGCATTTGGCGCATGATGTCCTCCGAGGAGAAGATGGGCTCTAGGTACATCCATACTCCTTGGACCTAAATAAGAAAACAGGTGATTCTTTTTGATCAGAACATAATACATATTCACTTCAATGAAAACAATATTCAGTAAAATCAAATATTATATGAATTAACTTCTTGATCACCAACGCTACATTTTTGTCGAGTGCCAGCTGATTCTATTTTAGTAATAACTTATTTGTTTCATGCAAAATGATTTTTATGTGCATATTTTTTTTAATGTGAATACTGCACAAGAGTTGTAACTTCTCCCAACAATCTGGAGCCAATCTGGATTCAGATCTGAATAGCAAGGTACTTTCCCACCTTTCTCTTCCCCATATCCTTCCCCTCCCCATTATCTTTAGCCTTACAACATACCCCAATTAGGATGTCATAGTGTCACTGGCTCCAAAGGGTTGTTAGCAGTTGGGATTCTTGATTGGTATTCACATAAAAAAATTGTCCCTATCTCTCATAAACGTCAAATGTGATAAAAGATAGGTTACGATGGAGATCGCAGCATACTGAAAATTTTTCACTTTAACCCTTTCTCTACAGGAAAGTATTTGGTGTGAATGTACCGGCAGGCTGCGAATTAAAATCGTCATATAAAACAGCGTGTTAACGCGCTATTTTTATACAGTCGTTAACGTCAACGGCTACCTAGAGTGCGTATAAACGCTTAAGGCATACAACCGGTTAATAAATATTTTTCAACAATGAAGAAATTAATTATCAACACATAAAAAATATCAGTGATTCCCAAAGTGGAGAATATCTCCCTTCTAGGGGCGTTGAAGAGGTCCTGGGGGACAGTGAAGGCCAGTAAGGGGGCGGAGAGGGCAGCAAGATGGCGTCAAAAAAGGTTTTCAAAAAACTATTTTTTCATGTTTATGCATTGTTAAAAGAATCACACAAGTATAAAATGTTCTTGTACCTGAATCCACTGGTCTAATATATCTTGCATGGAAATGAGTTTTTCTTCCCAGGCCTGCATCTCTGCCTCAAAAGGCTTCACGAAAGGAGACCCTCTCATGGTCTGCGACTTAAGTATATGGTCATCCAGCATCAGCTGGACATCGTCTACACTGGAAAGCACTCTGGTTCCAGTGTCTCTGTGAAATAATAAGAAATATCAGTAACACTTATAGTTTTTACATACTTAGTTGTGTAAGTGCTCAAATAATATAAAACGCAAACGTTGCAAGGAACAAGATGTTTCAGTCTGACAAATAATAGCAGAAAAAAAATGGGGTAATCAATTTAATAATATTAAGGAGAACGGCTGCACGGTCTTGTAGAAAACTTGAATTGAGGCCAAAATACTTAACCAAACTGAAAAATAATTTTTTTAATCAAGATGTATAGCAAATATGTAGTACGGATATATGCTACTTTATTTATTTGCGTTTGAAATTATAAAATATAGGCCATTAAAGAATCCAATTTTTCGTGAATTTAGTAAGAGCCAACTTTGGCAATTATTTGGGAGTTAATAATTATTATTAAAATAAAAAATATGCTCTATTTACTATAAGAATATGATGTTATATAAAACAAAAAATAAAAATGATTAAGAAAAGCATTTTTGTGGGCATAAATTAAAAACAAAAAAAACAATCGATTTACGTTGGAAAATAATTTTGTTATGTATATATAAATTTAAATTTCTAACCAAAAAACACCATCTGTACAGTGTTTTATTTTATTTTTCATTACATTAACACAGTATGTAGTTATACCACGATTATTTTTAAATAATTACAATTAACTCCAATAAATGCTAAATTGTCTCTAATATTATGCAAATTGAATTCTTTTATGGCCGATCCTAACTAATATTAGAAATGTGAATGTGTTTGCTTGTTTGTCTTACTTTCATGTCGCAATGGAGGGACTGATAGAAGTGATTTTTTGCATAGGGGTAGTTGGAGGACTGGGGCTCAAAGTTTGGTAGGGTCACGGAGACGCATTTTTTGCTGGGAAAAATGTGTCACTCATCAAATACCGTGTAACGCCACTGTTGCATTCCATCAGCAACACTACCAATAGTCCTACTCCTAGCGTCCACGAGTGGTCTCTTAAGCCCCGCGAGCCCTGGGCAATGTGGCCAACGGCAATACCATCAGCCATAGCAGATAGGAGAGGATGAATGGCGAATCTCCGGCGCCATAAAACCGGAACCCCCCAGCTAAGGGATGGAAACCCCTACAGAAAAACCCTGGCCCTCCTGGTAGGGGGTTGGGCGAGAGGCTAATAACCTCTCCCTGTAAAAGCAACGCTATTACGAATCCTAACACAGAGCCTCGGACAACAACTGAACTTAGGAAAATACCCGGCAAACGAAATAAGGACTTGAAAATAGCTACCTGGAACGCAAGGACGCTGTATAGAAGTGGAGCCCTAGGAGAGATCACTAGGGAGATGACGAAATATAAAATAGACATAATGGCGGTGCAAGAAACCAGATGGATAGGATCTGAGCCATTTGAGACAAGAACGCATACGATACTGCATAGTGGAAATGAAAGACATCATAAATTCGGAGTGGCCTTCATTGTGGACCGGAAAATGGGAAAATGCATATTAGACTTTAAACCCATTAATGAAAGAATGTGCAGCTTACGCATAAAAACGAAATTTTTCAATGTAACATTGATCAACGTACATGCTGAAACGGAAGATAAAGAGGACATAATGAAAGATACATACTATCAGAAACTCGAACAGGTCTACGACACATTACCATCGAACGACATTAAGATTGTAATTGGGGACTTTAACGCCAAGATAGGACAGGATCCTCTGCTCTAACACATTACAGGAATGAACAGTCTACACAAGCACGCTAATAATAACGGAACCCGAGTGATTGATTTCGCAGAATCAAGAAACCTAATAGTGGCCTCGACTCAATTCCCAAGAAAAGACATACACAAACGGACCTGGACGTCGCCAGATGGTAGACACCATAACCAAATTGATCATGTCCTGATAGAAAGAAGGGGGGCAACGAGCATCACAAACGTAAGGACGTATAGGGGTGCCAACTGTGATTCAGACCACTACATGGTGGTGGCCACCTATAGGAGCCGAATTGCAAACAACAGGACACGAAAATCACCAACTATTCCAAAAATCAATACGGAAGCTCTAAAAACACCAGAAGGCAAAGAGCAGTATCACAACGCCCTTTTAAATAGCCTACCAGATCAGATCACTGAGCAGAACTCCCAAGAATCACTCGAAAAAGATTGGAATGATATAAAAGAAGCAATTGTAAGAGCAGTGGAATCAAGTGTCGGAAACATGCCCAGACAGCCCAGGAACCCGTGGTTTGATGAAGAGTGTGAAAGAAAGATAGCTGATAAGAATATACTCAGAAAGAAGTACTTGAAAACGTCAACAAGAAACAAAAGACAGGCGTACGAACAAGCGAGAAAAGAAACGAGTAAGCTGATACGGGGAAAGAAAAGAAAATTCTTGAATGATATACTGCTAAAAATGGAACAGGACTTTGTCAATAATAATCCTAGAGAAGCATATAGGGGAGTAAACTTCTTCAAGAAGGGTTTCAAACCGAATACAACACTATGCAAAGACGCTGATGGATCAATTATATCAGATAAGGAACGAATAAAAACAGTGTGGAAAAACTACTTCTATAAACTTCTCAACCCTAATAGCGACCTGAGAAGTCACCCTACCAACATCCCTACTGAATCAAGTAATGAAGAATCAGCGAATCCACCAACAATGCAAGAAATAAATGCTGCACTAAAGAAACTTAAAAACAACAAATCACCTGGGAAAGACAACCTCCCGGCAGAGTTGTTCAAATATGGAAATGAGCATCTGAGAAATCTGCTACTCAATTTAATAACTAAAATATGGACACTGGAAAAAATCCCAGAGGAATGGCAAATAAGCATAATATGCCCAATTCACAAGAAAGGTGACAAATTAAAATGCGAAAATCATAGAGGAATATCACTTCTATGCACAGCATATAAAATCTACACCATGATACTGAAACAAAGAATTGATAAATATGCAGAAAACCTACTGGGAGAGTATCAGGCAGGCTTCCGCACCGGTAGATCCACAACAGACCAACTGTTCACCGTCAGACAGATCTTGGCAAAGTGTTGGGAATTTGACATAGACATACACCAACTATTCATTGATTTCAAGCAAGCATATGATAGCATAGATCGGGAGTGTCTATATGACATACTACTACAATTCCAGATTCCACCTAAATTGGTTAGGCTCATAAAAGCCACAATGTCAGACTCAAGATGTCAGGTCAAAATAGACGGAGAATTGTCGGAAGAATTTACAGTATCACAGGGACTTAAACAGGGGGACAGTCTGGCTCCCACTCTCTTCAACATTGTGCTCGAACATGTAATACGAAAAACACTAATAGACACTGGCTCCAATATTTGTTTCAAGAGCAGTCAAGTTGTCGGATATGCGGATGACATCAACATTGTCGGAAGATCAATTTCAGCCATTAAGGAGGTCTTCGACCCTTTAGAAACAGCGGCGCGGGAAGTAGGACTGCGAGTTAATGGTGACAAAACAAAAATGATGGTACAGAGCAGGAACCCCTCACACAGAAGAAGAAGTAGTGCACTATTTAAAGACAACTACTCATATGAAGTGGTCGATCAATTCACCTACCTGGGCTCCAGCCTGACAGAGAACAATGAGGATCCAGCAGAAATCAGAAGGAGAATCACAGCAGCCAACAAAACATACTTCTCTTTGCTGCCAGTGTTTAAGTCACGTAGTGTCCACAGAAAAACCAAAATAACCATATATAAGACCATTGTAAGAACTGTATTGGCATATGGATGTGAGGCGCTGACACTGACGGTAAAGATGGCTGAAATGCTGGATACTTTTGAAAGAAAGGTGCTGAGAAGAATATGTGGACCCGTGAAAGAGGGCGAACAGTGGCGTATCCGGCACAATATAGAATTGTACGATATATATAAGGCCCCTAGCATCTCTGCACACATGAGACTCCTCAGGCTGAGATGGGCTGGGCATGTACAGAGAATGCCGGATACACGCGTCCCAAAAAGAATTTTGACTGGTCACCTAGGTGGAAAGAGAAAAGTGGGAAGACCCAGACTGAGGTGGGAAGATGAGGTAAGAGGGGATGCAGCACAGCTTCTCCAGGTGACAAACTGGAAGTCAGCCGCTGAGGACAGGAGGAGTTGGAGGCGACTGTTGCAGGAGGCCAAAGCTCGATATGGGCTGTAGCGCCATCGAAGAAGAAGAAGAAGTTGGAGGACTAGGAAGTGACAAACGCTACTTTTCATCCCTGAAAAACTTTTAATTTCTGTGGAAAATTAATTTCTTCCCAATGCCGTGAAGCCACGAGTAAAAGCTAAAATATCATAATTTATCAAAAATAGCACATATCCGTACTAGATATTTGCTACGTCTTTTGAATAAAAAATAATTATTCAGTTTGGTTGGGTATTTTGTCCTCAAATACAAATTTTAATTTAGTACGAAAAATCAAATATAAACTTTGTAAGTGAGTTAAGTGTTTATTAAAAAAGTATTTTTTAAATGTACATAATATCAAAGAAGCTGGATACTGGATGTTAAATAATAATTAAAAACTATGTATGTGGAAGAAAAGTGCACTCTTTTTAAAATGTAAAGCAAGTATTTTTTTTAAATACACAAAAAATTGAGTTATTCAATTTTTCTTGTCAATTTTTTTTTCAAACTGGGATAACCTCGAATAAAAACAAAGCACAAAGTTTTGAATTATAACTGACCTGTACAAAACCACCTCAAACTTCATCCCGCCCCACTCCTCCTTCATCTTGGCGAGCGCCCGCTCCAAGGAGTACTCCTTGGAGGCTGCGGCGCTGATCTCCTCCAACTTCTCGATGTGCAGGTGCAGGCCCAATTCCACCATGTCTGCCAGGCTGGACTCAGGTGTCAGGATGATGGGCACCCCGATCAGCTCTGATATCTTGTCCCAGTGGCGCTGCTCCAGGCCCTACTCACAAATAATGTAATTATATGTACAGTCCATTTTACATTACAATGGCAACACCGATTTTAGAACAAAAATTATGCTAGATTAAAATGTAAGGTTATGATTGCCTCCCTAATTAACAGATTGTTATTGAACTAAGCTCATGACAGAAATAGCTCACGATAGCGATAGATAATGATATAAATAGCCCATGAAAGCAATAGCTCAATGTGTGAATAACTCATGGTAGTAATATCTCATTGTATCAATAACTAATGGTAGCTAAAGCTCGTTGCAGCAATGGCTCATGTTAGCAATGGCTTATGGTAGTAATAGCTCACGGTAGCAATAGCTCAATGTACCAATAGCTCATGATAACAATAGCTCATGATGGCAAATGGCTCATGAACCTGTTTTTATTATTATGTTTTGAAGTCTTATACTGGTGAAAATAAAAATAAAACGATCATAAGACATCCTGAAATGCTATGTGACATTATATATAAATATTACAAAGCTATGTGGGTGGTGGTGTGCTTTTGAATGGCATCTGGTGACCACTTGTCAGACACGAGGTATTAAAATAGTGCGGGAAAGGCCAACGCGAAATGGTATTTGAGAATTTTTCTCTCCAATAAAGGTTTTCAATGAGGTTAGGTACATACATAGGTTACGTACATGCACATAAATAAATAAAAAATAATATGTATAAGTTTTATTGGTAGGTAAAACTATCTTATTATATGTAGATATTATGATAATTGTCGGTGTACGGGATTGGCCGCCAGTAAAGTTTAAATGTGGCCACTCAATTAAGACTTTGGATTATATCTTATAAGTGTTAAAAAAAAATAAATATATAGTTAAAATATGTACCTATATTTCATTTTAACAAAAAACTTACTTTATTGCAAATAGCTTGCAACACCGGCACCAAAACTTTGAATTTATCAACTCTGGCCCGGACCATGTCAGCCACCCTCTTGGCTCCGGGGAACTCGTACAATTGTTTGGAGACTTTGTAGAGCATACGGAACATACCGTCTACTGCTTCTTTAATCTCGTCAGCCTCCAATCCTCTGAATGGTCCATAGTTCCTATACAAACAACATGTTATGTATTACATATGTAATACATATCATCATTATATTTCATCATTCATTGACTGGATGAAAAACCTCAGTATCCCACCATACCAAAGATGTTTGATTTTATTTAAGTTCTAGATACATCTCTCAGTAATCAATAGAATCTCTTGTCAATAGAATCAACATGGTCGAAAAACATCTCATACACAACCCCCCTGAAAGACAGACTGGAATCTCAAAGCCACGTAAAATCTGGTCAGCCATCAATAGGATAAGGTCCTCACACAGGCGCTGTTCCTCAGAGCCTCAGGGCGACGCCTGAGGTCCTAGACTGGCTCACAGCCTCATATATCCCCGACTGACATCCCCCACCATACGAGATACGAGATAAGAGAAGAAGAATCAAAGAAAGTAAAATGTATGAAATAAGAAAATAAGACGTATTAATGTTTTTTAATTATTATGAATACGACGCTCAATTATCCGACAACCACACTACACTGCAGGGCAAGCGAAATAAGTCACTTTGCCAAAGGAGATTGGAGCCTGGTTTGTAAACCTCAATCACGGCCTGTCTTTTGTTGCAACAACAGTGTTAAGACTTCATATAAGAAAAAAATGTTAATAATAATATGAGTAACTCTTCCTGAAGCCAACGATCATATTACGCAGCTAGAAAATGCAAGAAAAATGTATTAATATATTACCATATTTCGAATCCTTCAGTGAAGTCAAGTGAAGTATGCCACAACTTGTGGAAAGGCTCAACGGATGTGATCATAGTGGAAAGACTAAAGAAAATGGAAACTTCTTGGTCCAATAAGACCTCCTCTACGTTTATTTCCTGCGCCTCTGCTTTGTCTTCCTACAAGTTGAAACAATATATGTATACGTATAATAAAGCCAAACAAAATAAATGAAAGAAATATTTTGATGTGATACCTTTAACCAAGTCAGTTCAATTTACCAAAACCACTACCCCAAGTCTCGTTTATTTATTTTATAATAAAATATACTAATTTTCATATTGGGTTTGAAGTTAGATATCTTTGGTTTGAACATTTCCCAAAGAGTAACAAATAAATTTAGGTGTGATTTTTCATGTTATTATGTTTAATTTAATTTAATTTATTTAATATCATAAATATACCATAAACAATGATAACATGTCACAGTTAAAATCGTAGAAATATTTAAAAAAAAGAATTAGGATTATTAATTAATTAATTAGCATATAATCATTTCTTGATGTTGATATTTATTCCGTGGTTATATTTTCGGTCATTTTCCCGTAAATTAAGTCTGATGTTATCACAAATAGTCACTTTTGAATTTGTAATCATTGTTTGATTAAAATCTCAATGGAATATGCTGTGCTGTGATTGGTTGGAAGCGGCGGCCATCATGGAATTCCTTCTGGTGAATAGTGGAGGGGGATCAACGTAAATACTGAGTCGGTTCCTTAGTGGTGGTCATTTCGTTGACCGGTGGCTCCGAGTGAGGTGGTGGATGGTTATTTTCAGATGTGTTTCAGGTTCTGCTGCTATATTACTATGTAATTCTCTTGATTAATCACATATAGCATATCATTTGATAGAGTAATTGTGATGTAAAGATTTTTAATTGTGTCGGCAACACGGTATCAAGCGGTTTCGTGGTTTGAGTGTTTGTGCAGTTTTTACGTAAATATGAATTCCATTGAAAAATGCTGGATATTCTGGATACATATGATACAGTGTATGTATAAATACCAATTTTAATTTTAAGAATATTTTGTATGGATGCACTATAATCCGCCGCTTTCACCAATTAGACACTTGTCCGGTTTTTAGGGTTGCGGCAATGCCTGAGAGAGTAATATATTCAATAAATAAACCTTACCATAATTTTGTTGTAGATTTCGTCTATTTTGACGACAAACTCCTTCATGAGGTCAATGTTCACAAGTGGCGGGTCCAGCTTCTTAAACGCTTCCAGCAACTTCTCATGTCTCTTCAGTTTGTCTTCAAACACAATCTTCTTGTTTCTGAGGGACTCCTCGGCCATATTTCTCTTGATTTGGAGGGTTTTCAGTGCCAACTCGATAACAGTTTCCAAATCGGACGGCCAGACAAACACACGACTGTTTAATATAATGTCGTCAGCTAGAAAAACAAATCTGTTAATGTGGTTTTTTAGTTTTTAAGCTTTTTCTATTGTTGACGATAACCACTTTCCATTGTGAATCTTTTAGCAGTGCTTTTTCTCCTCTCCAACATTTAATATGTGAATATCTAGCGTTTATTGCAGAAAACCTCAATATCAGAAATGAAAGCAAGTTACCGATTAGTTCTTCCAGGATTACCCAAATTAAAGAGTGTGTGATATAAAAAACAAGTTAGATACCGTACAACACTCTTGGGATGTTTATTACCCCCATCCGTTAAAGGCACTGGGCTACTGTCAAGGGAAGAAGGTATATGGGAGATAGCACAATGGGTTTGTGTGGGCCTGAATTATAATAAGACGTGTGCAGATCATCTCTTCATGAGTATGTAATGTCATATCCAACTAACTAAGTGGAAATAAATTATAAACCAGAAAATAAAGTGAAGAGAAAGCCTTGCAATTCCAATCGGGTTGAAAGTTATTTGGAAATTACTTACGTGGAAGGTCAGCATGCTCCATTAAGAACAGTACATATTCCGCAGTAGTTCTAGACTTCTCTCTCAAATCAAACATGGCCACATCTCGACAGTCCACAATGTAATTTATCAGTTCTACCAGCTGGGCGGTGGTTTCAGGCATCTCTGAAGCTCTTTGGGCCATTATCTGGTACGCATCACAGATCCTAAAATCACAGGAAATTTAAAAATAATTCAAATTGAATATCAGAGAGAAATTTTAAGACGGGAGCAACTGTGCAATCATTTCGTTTTTTATTAAAGGCGGAGACAGTTTACACATAGTTCCCGTGAGCACTTAGGCCATAGGCCTATTGTGCTATCTCCCATTTCACCTCAATCCTTTAACAACAACCCAGTCTCTTTAATAAAGTTCACCAGGGTTGTTTTGGGTATGTGGCTATGTCTTCTGCTTCTACTGTATATCTCCCCAGGTATCTGAGCCTAGTTCCCACCAGGACAGGACATTGGCACCATAGGTGAATTGGAGTCTCTTCATCCTCTTCACATTTCCGGAAATCTATTGGTGTTTTCCACCTACAATATCTGCATGTGTCTCGTGAGATGGCAGTGTCCTGTTAGTAGTCCTACCAGTTCCCTCAGGGAGTTTCTGTCCATATTGAGTAGTTTCTTGGTTCGTCTAGGGTCTGGTCCTTTTATGAGTAATTTGGATTGTCTCATTCCAGGTGCCCTCTCCCATTCTTTTGCTTTTTAAGAATTATTTATTTATCTCAGTTTTTTCAAAATGTCTTAACATCTATTGTAAGATTAAAAATGTTTCATTTCTGGATGATAGTCTTTCACAAATTTCCAGTATTTTTAGTCTGGAATATATATAGGTCAACCCAACTATTTTCAGTTTGCAACCCCATTTCCATGATGAGCTACGAAGCTTTGAACCTATGATTATGCAAAATATGTGTACTATTTAATACTTACGCTCTGTTATGCTTCCTATTAACGTTAGTGAAATAGTCAACAATATACTGTCGCAGTCCTCTTACGGCGTCCCAAAGGTAGTCATTCAGTACACTGCAGTCCAACAAGAACATGTTCAGCGGTATAGAGTTCCTTATGTTCGTTATTTCATCGCATAACGCTTCATAGTCGTAAATTTTTAGAGCAAATTCCTGTAAAGAAAATTTTATTTAGTTTTACTTTTTGGGGTCTGTTATGTATGTGTAGTGGTACGCCACTACTTGACTCGAACGTTATTATAGAAGTTTCCAAACAAGCTTCTTGGATTTTCTTTTATTTTTTTAATAATTGTTTCTGTAGCAACTGGAATGTTCGAGAATGTTTTATTTTCCACCTAGATAAGCGACAACGTGAACGAAATGGTCAGTACAGTACCAGCAACCGCGACATCGAGATCAAATTATTTTGCCTTCGGAACATTCTCGAACCTTCCTTTCGTAAATCATTTTGTTGTATTTTCTACGTTTATTTATTGTTTTCGGATGTATTATTAAAAACCGCTTCAACCAAATTTCGTAGTTATTTATTTTAATAAAAAGAATACTGAACATAACTACATATGTAACATCCAATTTGCAGGGTAGAACTTGAAGATAATTTAAATAAAACAAGAACTGAATATATTGTTGCGGAATATTTAAAAGCTGTGACATACTTGATATACGCCAATTATATGTTAAAACTCTACTAAACTACATTTTCGACCAAAAAAACAATCCCCAACAAACACAAAATTTCACTAATAGACCGGTCAGAAAAGCGTATAAAAAAAACATAAAAACTCCGACGGTAAACACTACCTTTGGACAAAGACACCATAAATACCACGCTATTAAAGCATTCAACAGTCTTCCACTTGAAACAAAAATTGAGGAAAATAAAAATAAATTCAAACACAAAATAAAAAAATGGATTAAAGAACAAAAAAGACAATATTTCCAAAATTCTATAACATAAGAGAATAAAACATATACACGCAACACAAAAAAATGTATAAGGCAAGCGGCACGCACAAGCACATAGATCATTGTAAGTGCCGATTTCCATTCCCTTCTAATGTTTTTATTTTGGTGTGAGAATTGGATTTTAATTTCTAATCTTTATTTTTGGTGTAAATTTATCTTTATTTTAATGTTGTTTTTTGTTTTTGTTTAAATGTATAAATTCGTATATTTTAAAATGGGGGCCTCAGCACGAGTGAACAACCCAGTGAGGCCAACGTTGCTGAATTGAAATGTGAAGTACTGTAGAGTAATGTATCAATAAATAAATAAATAAATAAATAAACAATCTGGTACCATTTTCGGCAATACCACATATTAGTGAAAAATAATACATAATAGCAATATGCTTCTGACCAAATTTGCTGGCTGAGAATCAGTTTTCAACGGAGGCCGTTATTTGAAGTGGCAAATTAAAAAACAATTACCAATTGCACCGATAACCACGGTGGTCAGGTTGTTCGATCGACCGTCAAGAACAACGGTCATTAAAATTTGACCAAAAGCTTATGGGCGAAGAATCAACCTTTAAAGGTTTGTTTAAATATTCTGTCCAAAAATTATAAGTGGTGTTGGTCAATATCATGACAATGTGGTGACGGGGTTTCAAACAACTAGGCCTTAGAAAATCAATACAAAAATTATAAAAGAAAGCATTCACCTTAAGGTAAGGAAATGGTTCGATGGCAAAGAATTCCATCAATTCTTGTCGTGCAGATCCGTTGAGGATGTAGTTGTACGGTAAGTATGAACTTAAAAATGTTGTTGGGCCAACAGTATTTGATTCAAAAGGTCTCAATATTATGTTGATATAGTCTTGAATGTAGGCTTCATTCTCATCCACGGGCATTAGGTAAAGTTTCTTTTTGGCAAATTCTGAAAGTAAGGATGAAAATAGATAACAGTAATTATTTTTGAAGTACGTTGTTAATGGGGTGAATAATTGAAACATTTCCAGCAAGAGATTTAAATAAGTTAGATATACTAAAGGACATATAGGGCTAAAATAATATTTAATGAGTGTTTAAAAAAAACGATTCTTTGTATTTTTTAAGAGCATTTCATAATATAACAAAATCTGATAGGTGTACCTCAGAACCTATACCATCTTTTCGGATGCTGCATAGAGAGTATTTTTAAGGAAAGCAAGGTGTAAACTTGGGTCTTAAAGTGAAATTTGTTGTAGAAAAGAGCAGACACGAAAACGGGAAAGTCAAATTGTTATGCATAAGAACTCGTAAAAACGAAGTGTTCTATGCTGTTAATATCAACTGAGAATTACCTCAGGACCTAAATATATACATATTTGGCATGCTTTTGGCGTATCCTCCAATGGGTCCTGGTGCCAAAGGGATCAATAATGAAAGTTATTCAGAGCACCTTCCATGAATAACATCATAACAAACAAAGTGTTTGATATAAACTTTTACAACCTTCTTTGTAAAAGTTTATATCAAATGTTTGTGTCTTTTCAACGCAATTATCCTATCGCACAACATCTTTTAACATAATGTATTTATTTTGGTGAAAATGTATCTCACATGTGCCGAAGGATAACATGCGACAACTGCGCAGATCAGGTTGCAGTGCAATTTAAACAGTTTATTTATTTAGTAAAAACACCTGGAAATAGGAAGTTCTCCACTCTTGGTACTTCCTTGTTAACGTTGATGATTAGCATAAACCAGTTGGTGATGTATTCTCTGATGCACTCAAACGATGGAGAAAATAGAAGGTCCTCACTGTCGGGCACCGGCTCTACCACCAATAACAGCAGAGGATGCTTGATCAAACAGAAATCCTGGTACTCCTCACCGAAATCATTGCCACCCTGAAAATAAAAGGTAAAACAATAGTTATTATATTGTTAAATAAATAAATAAAATGAAAATACTTGGTTTTAGGTCACTTTATTGATAAATAAAAAATATATATTTTTTTAATTATCAATAAAGTGACCTAAAACAAAGTATTTTCATTTAATTTATTTAAAATGTCAAGTCACAATGTGTTTGTTTCTTTTGAAAAATGATTATATTGTTGTTATAGTGCCTTCAGACAACCGATTTCACCCGTAATAACTGAAGTCACCGCATCGAAAGGCTCGGCAGTTTTACCATCCTTTCCAAGTTTGCGTCAAGCCCGTTTCTTGATCCCTTTCCACACATTTTAAAAATGGTGTGCAAGTCGGATGTCAGAGGCGGCTTTAGTCAGTTATCTGATAAAGCAGGATATCACAAAACCAATAAAAATAACAATATTTAAAAAAAAACAAGTGATCATGCCATCAGCAGATAAAGTGCAATAACCAGTGAACTTACCCAAGTCTAGCGAATTTTGCATAAAATTATTGTACATTGGTCGAAAAGTAAAATTGTACTAATAAATAAAAGGTTTTATAGGAATTTATATGTTAAATGTATGTATTGGTAAACCATAAATAGTGTATTCATTAATTTTGCTAAAAAAATTGCCTCAATACAGATTCGCCTAGGGAGGCAGGTAATTTATGATCAACTTAAATGTACTATATTATTCTCTCTTTATCACTCTGCTATTATATATTTCTTCCATTACTATTCTTATTACTAAATTGTAGAATTGTATTTCAGCTTTAAATAAAACCTAAACATGACATAAATTGCAATATTAAATGTGCTGACTCTGAGACCATACTTGTAACTCGAGCCCAAGGTGAGACTCGGCGTGACCACGGGCCAGCTACTCAGGCGGCTTAGCGGGAACCACCTTTCCGGACTGGTTTCCCAATTCAAAAATGTATTATAAGTTTATAAATGATGTACCTAATTGTATTATGTTATTTGTAAAGTAAATAGAAGAAAGAAAGAGAAAGTGTGCTGGCCGTGTCTGGTTCTGCTCAGGCGAAATCACTCTGTTGAACTCCTAACTACTTTCATCTCGGAAAGACATTTACAGTACTATGTATGAAGTATTAAAATACATGATATTACTGTTTAAAAATAAGACAAGATTATGATTACCTCATAAACCAAAAATTGTTCCTTAAAATGGTCCAAACTTCTTACGACCATGCTCCTAAGTTGCTTGGACATCTGGCTGCAGATGGCCTTGAAAAATTTCTCGACCCTGAATGTGGAATCGCTTCTGATCCTGGGGGCGTAGCAGCCCCAGTTGTCTCGCATCCTCACCATCGTGTCGGCCACTTCGCAGAGCCAGTCGCTGATAAGGATAGAATGGACATGTTGGCACATCTTGGTCACTTGCTCCTCAAACTCTGAGCAATTCAAAGCACCAGAAGTCTGGTTCCGTATCTTTTGCATATCGCAAATGAGCATGTTGTCATATCTGAAAGAAGGAAAAAAAAAAGACTTCAATTTATCCTTTGTTACTTCTTCTTCTTCTTCATTTATTGTATCAGTCACATAAGTACAGTAAAAATACACATTAAGGTGATAATTTTTTTTAATTCTTACTTTTCAAGCCAAATACGACGAAGTTCTAATACAACACTATTCCCTTGAAAATAGTTGTAAAATATCTTTTCCTTGGATATGATCACCGAGTTTCTCCAAGGAACTGGAGCTCTGACTATCAAAGGCGGCCATTGTGGAGGATATTGAGATATCTTAAGCCTCTCCCGTTCACAAGGATCCTTGAGGATATAACGGAGAATGGCTTCTTTCATGGCTTCCGTGTAACTCTGGAATATCTCAGCCTCTATCTGCTTTCTCATCTTGGTGAGCTTGTAACTTCTGAGGAGTTCTCTATAAACGTGTTGAAGGCGCTGCTTTGCTTTTGCGAGGTATTTTAATGGAAATGGTATAACAAACTTGTCTGTTAGATTCTGTA
Source organism: Hesperophylax consimilis (assembly GCF_061612785.1). Lineage (NCBI taxonomy): Eukaryota > Metazoa > Arthropoda > Insecta > Trichoptera > Limnephilidae > Hesperophylax > Hesperophylax consimilis. The sequence continues at coordinate 26,003,257 of NC_142847.1, forward strand.
AAAATATAAATAAAGATATTTAAAAATACATGGGACACTATGGCGCCTCTAATTGGGAAAATTTAAGAGACAGAAGGGAAGGCTAACTGGAAAGAGAAAAGTTGGGAACTACCTGGCTTTTCAGATGTAGTACTTACTTTAGTGGTATGTAATTTGTGTGATAATTATGTATCGACGGACCATTTGGTGATGAAATTAGTGTATAAACAAAAACAACACATCAAGAAGAAAATATATATTAGCGGCACGCGCAGGCGGCAAGCGGAGTATGGGAACAAGATAGGTTTTTTAAGATTACGGGAATGCAACAATTATCCTCCCAAGTACAGCAATTTGTATGTGTAAATGAAAGAGGTGTATTATGTAAATGGCGTAACGATTTAGCTAAAGTCATTTCAACCGAAGTTTCAATTGTGAAAGATGGTCTTTTCAGGGTGACATTTTTTTTTACTATAATTATATTTTGATAATGCCAAGGTAACAGAAGAATATAAAATGTATTTGTCGTTTCCATAATTTTTTATCTAATTCAAACAATAAGTAACAGAATATCAAAATAAGCAATATCTCACAGTTTTAATATAGAATTGAATCCTTTCAATGTCCTCAACATCCATTGCTGCCAAGCAGTCTCGGTTTGCGCCTCTCAACAGCTCTTCTAATTGATCATCAGGAGAGTTAGGAAGACCGGCTTGAAGGCTTTCCAAATGTCTTTTGCAACAAACAAGGTTAAAATTATATCATTAAAACATTTAAAATAAAATTTGCAAATTTTGGACGAATTGAAGAATTCTCACCTCTGCTCTTCTTCTAATTCCTTCAATTTGTTTAGTTTCTTTTTGTTCTTTAAATCTTCTAACTTTTTTAATTTCACAATTTTAGCATCATTCTTCCGTTTGAAATAACTTCCATTAAGCAAATCAATCAGCGGCACAAATCCTTTAAAAAGAGTTAAAACCACTGTCAAAAAATTGTAAAATTTACGATAAGTAAATAAATTTGTAAATCAAGATAGAAAATTCTAACCTTCATTCATTTTCTTTTCTTTATCTCTGAATTTCTTTTCCGCTAGGTATCTATCTCTGTCTTCTTCTTCTTGAGTCCTTTTTAATGGCATTTGGAGTTCACCGTCCTTTCCTATTGGGCCGTATGGTTTCTCCTTCGCTTTCTTCTTTGGAGGCAGATAGGCTAGCCGCAACATTCTTGATTCAGGTTTTAGGATACCTGTTTGGAACAAAAATATTTGTAAAGTTGAAAATGTACTCAGATTCAAAACTGATCAAAATGTTCAGGTAATGAATCCAAATGTTCGGGTAATCAGTCCAAATGTTCGGGTAATCATTCCAAATGTTTAGGTAATGAATCCAAATGTTCGGGTAATCAGTCCAAATGTTTAGGTAATGAGTCCAAATGTTCAGGTAATGAGTCCAAACAAGCAAAAAACATAAATATTATTTATTAGGACTACTTTCTTTCAGAAGGGATAAAAGTTTGGTTGGTTTAGTTATTTAGTAATTAACATTAAATTTATAGAATGCGTTTTTTTTTACAGAACAAGGGTAAATTTATCAACGCCAGGTTGGGTGACATTTTGAGATGGGTTTAGCAGAGGCGGATTAAGTCAATTGGAAGCCCCTGGCGGCAAATTTCAAAACTAGACTTTTTGAAATTATTATTTTCGAAAATGAATATCGCATATTAACCCCCATTTCCTGAAGCCAACTTGACTATGGGATATCCAATTGGGTTATGTTACGAGGCTGAAGGGCGTGGGATGTGAGTAACAACATTCAGAAAAGCACGGAAGAAAGCGCCGCAGGTGAAAATTTTCAAGCCCAAGGTAAGAAAAATGTATTTTATTTTTTTGCTGTTTTTAAATAAGAATCATTCAAGCTCAAGGCTCCTTGGAGATTCGAGGCCACTGGCGTCCGCCCGGACAAAACCTCATTTATATTAAAATCAAGTTTATAGTGGCATATTGAAATTTGTTATGTAATTACGGTAAACTTGTCCAATTCCACTGCATGCTGAAGGCTCTTTAAATAAACAACACTGATTGCAACTTAAATATCTAATGGAGACAACTATTTAAGTCGGGAGTTTAAGTAAACATAATTTATAATGCGTATTTCATAACCTTCAAACTTAAATTTGATTCAGGAAAAATAGAACTTTAATGCACCTTTTACCATCTCCCATGAAATAAATAATTATTTTCAACCAAGTGCTATTTAAAATTTTTATTGCATATTAAGCGTGCAGCGGAATTCGACAAGTTTACCAGTTTAAGATTCTAATCAGTTATGCTTTACCTTGGCCATCCAGACACTTCAGCTCCAGAGTATCACCAAACGGTACACTCTTAACAGTGTGTTTCTCTGGCATCAATGGAGGAAGTTCATAAGAGCTTTCTGCTTCGCTATCGACTGAATGTTGCCTTTTGGTTGCTTTCGTAGTAGCCGAGGTAGCTTCTCTACCATCCTTACCAACAGAATAACCCTTTCCCGGGATCCAAGGCAGATCTATCCCTTTCTTGTTGGCCTGCCGAGCCTTTATTTGGGTGCTCTTCATCTGCCTCATGATATGGTCGTAATGAGCCATTTTCTAATTAAACTTTGTACACGGTTAAAGCATCAAATATAATGTAAGTTTACTATAAAAGTTGTAGAGATTTCGAAAGTGTATATTACTGACAACCATCCATAAATAAACCATTCACCATCTGACAACTGATAAAAGTAAACAAACTCCCTAGTGACCGAAAAACATAATCGGTTGTTGTTGGCGACAGAATAATGATTGTTTTAGATGTTGACATGGTTACTTTTAAGCTGACAAGCGTAGATTAAAGTTGACAGGTAGTGAAGATAATTTTCTATTATTATTATTATCAAAAATGCTCATTTCAATTGTCTGGGCTTTGATCGGTTAGTCCTGTGCGAAATCTGGTTCGATGAACTCAAATTTGCTTTGAACTAAGTGTCATTTTCAAAATTAGAAAAAATTGTGCGAAGAATTCAGACAAATGATAAAGTACCTATGATATAATATTTTGAACAGAAAATCATTTTATTGTAATTTTCAGTATTGGAACTGACAGACTATTATGTGATTTTTCACGGATCTGCACTAGTTTATGTTAAAAATAGAGCAAGTTATTGAGAGAAACATAAAAAAAATATTGACACTTAGGATCTCTAGATAGGAGCAACTTTAGTTGCGGTGACTGTTGGCAATTATTTAAAAATCTATAAAAATTCAAAAAAGTCTCCCTAGTGTCGCGTCATCTCGTTTGCACACCTCCTTATATAACGCAACAGTTGCCTATGACTAAAGTTGCTTGTGTATCCCCGTACTTATTCATATTATGAGTTGTCCAATATGTTTGTGTCACTGGATTCATCAAGTTTCGAATACGTATAGAATTATGGCCAGAGAAAATATATACAGAACTGAAATATTTTTTCTGACATGAACAATACCATTTTTTAGCCAATAAACAGTACATATTAAGTTAAAACTGAGAATAGTGTAAATAAAATTTTAATAGTGACACTGACGTGGTACTGAAGTAAAGTACGTATTTTTTTTTTATTTTTGGAATAACTTAATGAGTAAAACCTCAATTTGTAACATTTTAAATTATTGAAGACAATATATAGATGTCGCATATTAAAATAAAAAAGGATACATTTATCGAAGACACTATCTAGATTGCATTTCATGTTGAATTTTGCGATCATACATAAAGGTAGCAGCCAATAAAAATATGCATTAAGAAAATGAAGATAATGTCGGTAGTTCTTATCCGAAGGATACAGTTAAATATGACGGAAGGAAGAGGGACAGATTAGCGCAGTGGTTAGAGCAGCGCCCCGGCAAGGCGAAGATGCTGGGTTCAAGTCCCAGATGAGCCCATAATTTTTTCTTATTTTTCCGTTTCAAATTTTCGTTATCGCTAATATTGTTTTCGATAATTGAAGTACATATTATCAAATAATACATTGCAGATTTTACCATGCAGTATTCGTGTCAGCGTGTTTTTATTACTCTTTTGGCCTTGCTTTATACACACTTTGGTTGGCTTCTTGCAAATGGATTGTGTGATAATAATACTCTGCATACCTTTGCAATAATGTTTTTAATAAGTGAACCCTGAATACTTTTATAAAAATTATTGCTTTTCTACGTGGGTGTTGTTTATAACTAATGAATGTGTTCTAAATGTTGGCAAAATCTCTTTTATGCCATGAGGCTCACAATCTACAAAGGTACATAGACCTTATTTGTGCAGTGGTGGATCAAAAGGTAATTTAATTTTATAACTAAGCTGAATAATGAAAAAAAAAACATAAAAACAAAATTGTCGGATTGAATCGCCAGTCTAAATTTAAACTGAATTGATAGAAGACGCTACGCACCCAGTATCTTTGGGCATTTGCGGAGTAAAAGCAGACTACGGGTGAGTTTTCCAAACTAGTTTGAAAAATTTCAGTGTGAATAAATACCTTCAAATATGTCTCCTTTAACCCATTGACCTCCGAATTGTTAAATAAAAAAATGTCTCTCACCTCTTAATTAATTTTGTAGCAAATGTTTTAAATCTGCAGTGGTGTACTAAATCTACTATAACTTTTAAAATATATGTTTAAATGAAATATTTTTTGTAAATCTACTTGTGTATTGGTACTTATGTTTTACATTCTATTATTTTTACATCAAGTTATGTAAAAAATATATTTTGAGTTTAAAAAAAATAATAATAAAATGAGTAAATGTGAATATAATATTTTATTTTTATATTTATTTAAATCCACCAAGCTTTTTTCGAGCGAGCTTATGGAGTCAAGAACCAATCATTATGACGAAGATCACAAACAAAACTTCATTCGAAATTACAAGGGAAAATTTTACCAACGTATTATTGTCAACAATTGGCATTTAAAAAAATGAAATACATACGTCACTCGCACGTCTGTTTTTCATTTTTAAGCTGACATTCTTCAGGTCCGCCATGCTGGCATGTTTGGAATTTAAGACATAACGATACACTCCTGCCGGGCCGGCAGGGTTGGAGGCCAATGGGTTAAAATGATTGCCTGTAACTGGGTGGTGATTTCCTCATAGTGTGTTGATACTGAGAAGGAATATCAATTCTTCAGTGGGTTTATATTTATTGAATGAATTCTTCTATTAATTTTGAAGTACAGTTTTTTGTTTGCATTATCCTTAGTGAAAATGGAAGAGATAGGAAGGGAAGGGTCAAGGTCTGAAAGTACTACAAAGATTATTATGCTATTTTAATGGACAAAGTATATTGTAAATAATATTTATTTGATAATTTTACATGAATATTATTTAAGCTGCTGCCAGACGCAAAGCTCACATCAAAAGTTAATGTACAGCGCATTATCTTTTCTACCGACACACGACGCTATCAAATATTTCTTCCTATGGTAGGAGAGGGGGTCAGTTGAATTCGAGAGCGGCCGAGGAACATAATTTCATCTGTCAAAGTGACAACTTTACTTACTGACAGCTTGAGCACGTTTTCGAAATGGATGATACTTGTCGCCTATTGCTGGATCTGTTGGACAGCTCATCCTCAGATGATGATGCCGTCAACTATATAATTATAAATGCTATTTATAAACTTTTTAGATTTTAAACAATCTGCGCGTAAATAGCGCATTTTCACATAACCTGACATAACCTCTCCGTCGAATCAGGAAATTCGCAGTTCGCACGCCGATCGACGAAAGCGACATATAATAAATTATTGTAAAATAAGCTCACGTCGATTTCTAAAAATGTCGAAGGCAAAGGCGGCAAGGACTAACACCAGGGCAGGGAACGAGAAGAGAGCACGAGAGCTGACGAGAGCCAACCAGATTACCCATGAAAACAATCAACAAACGAACAAACTAGAAGCTTCTCTATGTAGGTATCAGGCCGTCCAACTTTATCAAAAAACCGAATGATATTATACATATAAACATACTGAGATTAAAAATATGATTAATTTTGAAAGGGTGAAAATTTGTTTACTTCAAATTCAAATATTGATTATATTTATATTTTAAATATATGTTAAGTATGTTTGCCAAATAAAGTTTTTTTTTAATGTTTCTAAATTTACTAGCACACATGACGATATGAGCTAACATAATAAATAAGAAATGCATTATTAGGCTGCTTATGTCATGGCTGTCAAAGGGAACACGGAACTTAGTTGGTAGCTCCGTAATTAAAATGACCCCCTCTCCTTTTTACGGCGGAGAGGGGGACGCATAACTTTTCAAATATCGCGTCGGGAGCGGTTACGTAAAATAAATTCAGTTAGCGAAGTTCGGAACCACACTTATAGCGCGTTATCTTTTTACGTGTGTCGGGTCTGTATGGGATTGTATGGCGAGCGCTATTGTGCTTTATATTATCTGTTGATGTGAGCTTTGCGTGTGGCAGCACCATTATAATAAATAGACATATTAAAAAAAAACTAAAGCTTTTATTGGGCAAGCCGAGGAGAACAAAATGATTATTTCATTTATTAGTTCAAAATATTAAAATTAATAAACACCTACATGAAATCACAGAAGATTGGCAGAATTAAAATAATACAAATCCTCTGTGGTCGAGGGATAAGATTCGACTAACAAGTCAGAGGTCGCGGGTTCAAATCCCGGCGTGCGCAAGTACATTTTATTTTCCTGATTTGTGTTATTTCACAATTTAGTCATTTAAAATAATACATACTATATTTACGGCACGTTCCACAGTGGAAGATACACTCAATATCGTCCTGGTGTAAGACCACCAATCAGAATTGGAACATTGCTTGAAATGGCTTTGGTCATGTTTGGTGACCAGATCTGAATAGCCAGGTACTTCCCCACCTGCATCTTCCCATCTCTTTCCCCTCCTCACTACTTCACAACATACCCCAAATAAGGACGCCATAGTCTCACTGGCTTCAGACGGTTCGGAGCAGTTGGGACTCTTGTGCGGTTTTACATAACTTTTTTTTGTAAGCATACATAATATTTAATATTTGACAATTTCAGTGGATTTACAATTGAATTTTTTAGTTAATTGAATTAAATGATGTAATTTGGGACAATTTCGTCGGGATATGGATATAGATTTTGGGTAAAAAATATACATACTCTACTACAAATCAAGCTAACTGTTTATGCAAGTTAAAAACCTAACTATTAAAAACCAATAACACTGTTATAGTTGTATATAAATGAAATCTTTGTTTTCACCACTTTTACAACTATTGAAGAAATGTTATAGTTCTTTGGCAAACATACTTTTAAAGAAATAAATTTTATAACTATTATTTTGTGAAATTGAACTATTAAAATATAGTTAAAATATACAGTTGAGCGTTTATCATTAGAATAAATAAATATGTAGATTTATCAATAGTCTTATTGGAATTCAGTTCAGGGGCAAAATTTGCCTCCATTTTGTATTTATGCAGTCAATATGCCAGGGATGTTACTAAAAACATTTCTTTGTACATTTTGAAATGTCGGCAAACATGTATTTATTTAAAAAAATTGCCTATTACATAAATAAAAATTATTGCACCATTTTCCAAATAACATAAATAAAGATAAATATGATTTCATTGCTTGTATAAAATATTGCAAGAAAGAGATCTAAAAAAGATAATAATTATTGCAGAACATTAAAAAATTGCACCTTCTGATTAAATAGTGACAGAATCTGTACACAAACATTAAAATAACTTCACAAATAAAAATAATAATCAACATTTTTTTATACAATAAAATCGGGCTATTATGATCCATTGATAACTGAATTACAAATATGACCAAATTTCACCACGTGTAAGACTGCAAATGGATTAAATTTGATGAATTTTAATCCCAAATGAGTTAAACTTTTAAGTGTTAAATTTAAGCGCAAACACGTAAAATTTTATAAGAGGTGTTCAAATATGTACCCGCTAAAACCCCTAAGATAATGTGAAATTGGGAAATATAATAAATTACATTAATATTGCTAAGGACGACAGAGTAAAGTTTTATAATGAATAATACTATATGTATTTTACCCTTTGCAAATGGCAAAAAAATTCCGAATTGTAATGGGCCACACAAGTAAAGCTCTTAGATATCATCCCGTAGGGCTGGGCGACTTACTGATTGAAACATGTGCGCGTAAAGGTACCCTACATAAGCAGTTCTCGCTTGTTCGATCGACACCGGTTCCGTTCCCAAAAACACATTCATTTTCTGTCAGATAGAAGCTGGTTGTAAAGGGTTATACGTAATCAGAAGGTTGCTTCAATAAATACGTACTCAATACTGACGCGGCGGATTATGCTTCCCAATAATACTGATATTTTCGTAATCTCTTCTGAGGCCCTGTGGCCTCAGTGGTGACTGAGCTTCAGAAGGAGGAGCTTGCGAATTATCAAATAGATTCTTTCTCGATCTATTCTCAAAGTTTTGTCTAAGTCCCGACGTACTTACAGGAGAATCTGTAAATGTCGCAGGATCGGCAGACCTATTCTCAAAGTTTTGTCTAGGCAGATACGGATTTGCGGAAGAATCTGCAGATGTTTGGGGACCGAAAGACCTATTCTCAAAATTTTGTCTAAGTCCTGACAGATTTGCAGGAGAATTCGAGGGACCATTAGATCTAGGAGAATCAACTTGGAACCTTCTGCTATTGTTTCTTTGTAGGCCGGAAGAGGTGGGACGTTCGGAGGGAGAGTTTGGCCCGACAGAAGCTTGGGGCGAGTCAAATGGGTTTTTCTTGGCGCTGCCAGCAACTTCGAACTGGAAACCAGCATTGGACGGTTTCCGTATTTTGTCAGCATCTCTCAGATACTTCCAAGTGCTACTCATCTCGACCAGTGCGTTTTCACCCTCTTTTTGACTGTAGATCCACTCTGAAAAACATAATATTGTAGGTTAGTAAAATTTATCATAACATAAATTGTATTGTGGAACCATAAAATGGCCGAAATTATGAAGCTAAGACGTGTAATTTAAATTACTGAAAATAGAATATTTAATGACATTATGATAAATATCATTTGCTGCAAATTATCATGTCTGGGAAATTGTCAGAAATAGTAAAGCACTGACAATAAAAATTTCTGACTGCTGCGGGGAACTGGAAGTTAGCGCCTGACTTATCAAACCAAAAGAATCCCAATGTGAACATGGCATCAGAATGAATAATTATTTTACTGGCTGGAAAACATAATTACACTAAGCAATATCTAAATCAAGTCTCTATTACATAATATTTATTTTATTTTAAGGTGCATTATGCAAATGTACTTACGCCCCTTGGTAACTTTGGCAATAGCATCCAAAAGGAATTCTTTATCCTTTGACTCCAACACAAGCATGTCTCGGAGAATGTCCACCATGCTTTTTTGGGCTAGCGATTTGGCGCGGAGATAATAAGCGGCAACACTAAAAAGAAGAGAAACAATAATAAAGTAACCATCATGTAATTTTTCTTCAAAAAAACACTGTCTAGACACAATTCTCTAATTTATTTAAACTGTGGATTGTGCCATAACTTCCTAGGGCGTCCTCGACTTCTTCTTAGTCCAAATCTTCCGATTGTCTTTGTCTCAACATATTGGTTGCATTTACACTGGCCATGTATTTTTGAAATCGCTTGATTTGTGTTAAGGTTGATTAAAGAGGACACGTTTGAATGCATTTGTGCACACTGGGAGTATCGAAAGTTCCAAAATATTTTTAAAATATTTTGGAACACCCGCTCGCAACACGTCCCCTCTTACCACGAAATGCTCAAAGACACTGGACTTAATGACACTTAGGACGGGTTGTTTCGGAGAATCTGAACAATTCATCAAATTTCAACGTTCATTTTCAAGTTCTGTGAAAGATTTTTTAAAGTTCTGTTTTTATTTCAGTTTTGTCCAGCAACTAACCTACAATAATATAAAAACAGAACTTGAATAAGTCTTTCACAGAACCCGGAAATGAACGTTGAAATTTGATGAATTGTTCAAATTCTCCGAAACAACTTGTCCTTAATGACAATGACTGAATAAAAAATAAAATAATTGAAAATTATTTTGTTTTACTTATTTATTTTTTAGTACTCAAATACTTTTAAATTTAGACTTGCAATTTAGGTACAAACATATTTACACTTTATAATGTCCACATAATCCACACTATTATGTATTTTTTTTATAAACTTACCGTTTATTGAGTTAACTGCAGGACATAGGATGTATGTACTTTATATTTTATTTGTACAAAAAAGATTTTTGAAATTTGAATCTGTGTCCAAATGTTAAGGCGAAGCTTAATGCCAAATCACTATTTTCATTAATATTTATAACGAATTGGTGTACATTATGAATACCAAAAAATATGCTTTGATAAATTGAAGGTTTTCCTATCGTTTCGCTTGAGTAGAATACAAATAAAAAAATAAATTACTCAATAAAAAAAAAATGTAAGCTACTAAAAAAAATATTTTTTCAATAGAAATGTATGAACGCATAAAGGAAACAACTTTTTAAAAATACAGTATTATAGCTAAGATTATCTGAGACAGTTTCACTTGATTAACTTTTATGCCGTCTTAAGAAAATATTTACAAAATAAATAAAAACCAGTTTTGTGCTTGAAATCAAATGTTTCGAGACTCCGTTTGTCAAGCGATTTTAATGCCTATTACTTACAATATAAGGTATACCAAGAATATACACATTTTTGGCTTGTAGCTTCCTCTTAAGCGATAAAAAGGTAAATAATTGTTATTTTTTCACAAACAAGCGTCTCTTTTAAATGATTATCACTAATCCAATAAACAGCAAGTTTATAAAAAATACATATGTATAAGTATTTATTTGGACATTATAAAGTGTAAATATGTTTGTAACCTGTATATGGTTTTAAAATAGGTTGTAGTTGGTACCATACAAATACAAACATATTCTCTTCTAGCTCTTTTCTACTGCATTCAGTGTATTTTCTTCTCGTTAGTTTTAAATAATTCATAAAATGTCTAGTTTTATGTGGTAATCATAAAAATTAAAATATAATTACCACATGGCGATCAAGATAAATGCGACAACTCCTGGTTTGGAGATGTACATAATGATTGAAAAGAAAGTATTTCCTTGCTTCAAGTTGAGAATTCCTTCCACAAACATCATGTACACATAGTCAAAGTTGACGAATGGCCCACAGCCTCCAGTGAGGACCCTAAAAGAAAAATAAATTGCAATTTTGTATTTTTACAGCTTTAAATTATAAACATATCGTCACATATGTCACATCACTATGTTAATGCCATCATTATTATTATTGTCGTCTATTGAAAAACAGTGCATGTATTGTCAGCCAGTAAGCTCGCATCTCTAAAATGTCTCCTGTATATCAAGTCTAAATAAAGTAATTAAACAGTAATAAGTGTTCAATATAAAGACCCAAAGATCACACGAAACAGTTGCGCTTGCGAGAACGGCTATGTGATTTAAACCAGCCCGACTCTCTCGATTCATCGCCTTGCACCGCAGCGGGGGGTATGGATTCATACATCAAGTCACTTCTGGACGCACTCGACCTCCAGATTCCTACTCACCTCTCATTCCTTTTTCCTTCCCTGAACTTCCTCTCCTTCCTTTCCTTGAAAAAACCCTCAACACAGATTCCCCAAAGATGACAGGCATGTGTGGAGTTAATGAAAAATAAATAAAATCACTGATTCATTTTAGTTATTGATATGATTGATACGATACCGATATGTAAAGAGAATAGTTTTAAATATAATATAACAAATATAGTCCTATATTTTGCTACAGTTCCCAGTCTGTTGTGGTTGTACACAGTAGAGATAGATTTTATGTTGTATAATAAAAAAATTAAAAATACACAGAATGTTAATAATATTAGAGAATAATCCAACCAAAAATTTTTTGAGAATATAATATGACTAACCCAGAGCGGTAGATACTCTATTTTCGCCCTTGTGGAAGTCCACCAATCAGAATCGAAAGATTGCTTGAAATGGCTTTAACCGTATTTAGTGACAAGATCTAAACAGACACAAAAAGCTTTAATAAGAGTGATGGATAAAAAACCTTACATGTATCCATCGACACCCTTATTTAGGGAAACAAAATTATTAGATGTAAGACAGATGTACATATATACATGCACTCATAATGTACTATACGAATAATCCCAAGCTTCATAGTCTTGTAGATCACAGTTACATAACAAGACTAAGATCAGAACAAAGGATGATAGTACCAAAAATGAACATATCGTTTGGACAACGTTTCCATGTTTTCCTGGCTCCTAAGGTGTATACATAGTAGGTTCAAACAGCAATGCAGTAAGGTTAAAACAGACCCTCTTCAAAAGCAAATTACCGTATGGCTGATAGAAAGTGGCAGAACGAAATCGGAAAGCTTCCTGAATGAAATTATTGTCTGACTGAAGAAAGACCCTTAACCTCTCAGAAAAGGACTTTTATTTACTTTGTGTTCCTTTGCGAACTGTCAAAACGCGAAAATTTTTGTGTTATTCACGAGTTTTGTTAAAAGCTTCATAACTCACGTTTTGGGAAACGTAGCCTCATTCTAAAAAATGTTTTGGAAAGATTATGAAATTCACTATCGTATTGTTTTGTTATACGTAAATATTTGCGTGTCTAAATATACATTTTCTGAAAACGTCAAAAATATGTAAAAATCGCTGACCATTATTTCAAAGCTGTGAAAAATGTACTTTTTTCTGAGTATCATAAAGAAATAACACTTTATATATTGAAGAAATATAATTAAAAACTATTAGTCACCTCAAAATATTAACCGTCCAAACTAAAATATTTTTAATAAATTATTTAAAAACGCAATAAATTATGAACGAACAAGATGACAGATTCAATCGACTCAGATAATGCACCTCTAGATTCCATAGATATTCTTGAATGCAGACGCGTAGCGTTATTCATTATCGATACTCTGTTTTTTAAATCATGGCAATCCGTATACTAGTGATGGAAATAAATCGATTTTTGTAAAATCTCGCGCGTTTACGTGAAAAGACGTACTAATGTCTTGACCGCTATTATCATATTTACGTCTTTTGACGTTCTAATGTTCCGAGTGGTTAAGTGAAATCATTCTGACTTTATCCCTATTATCGTATATATATTTATTATTTTTGTTTTTTTATTGCTATATATGCACAATATTGTATTATAATTTTTATATTTTCTTATTTATGTTACCACCACAATACGGGCATTTGCCTAGTTTGAGTATTAACAATAAAAATATATAAATGGTAGAAATGCTAAGAACTTTTTTCCATAGGAAAGCTATGTATGTAGTTCAGAAATGCACCAAATAATTTGCAAGGCAGATAGAAAAATTACACCTTTAAATTTATACGACGAGAATGCCAACATTTTTATAAATCCCAACCAGGAATTATTAGATTCCTGGTCAAATAAAATTATTCACGCGAAACACTTCAATTGTCTCAACCAAACATATGTTGACAAATTTTCATCAAACAAATGGTTGAGTATTGGAGAGTTGAGCGCAGAAATAGAAGGATTTATGCTTGCTATTCAGGATAGAGTCATTAATACTAAAAATTATAGGAAGCAAAATTATTAAGCATATAATCAAATAATTGCATTAAGCATATAATCAAAGATACAAATCAAATTGATGATTTATGTAGAAAATGTTTGGCTTTTCCGGAAACTATAGAACATATTATATCCGGATGTTCTATATTAGCGCCATCCGAGTATACATTTTGGCATACTCAAGTTTTAAAAATAATTCACCAAAGTTTGGTAGTTAAATATAACTTGATTGACTGCCGTAATATAGTACCATATTATGAATACGAACCAAATTCATTTTCAGAAAATGAATTTTATAAAATATATTATGATAAAACTATACTAACAGACCAAATGATTAGTCATAATAGACCCGATATAGTTTTACATGACAAAATTTAAAAAATAACTTATATCATTGATGTCGCTATTCCAAATTCCTGTAATATTAAAAAATCTGTTTCTGAAAAAATAAGAAAATACACAGATTTAGGAAATGAGATTAAAAGAATTTGGCATTCTTAGACTATAAAAATATTACCATTTGTTATTTCGGCTACTGGCATTATACCTAGCTCTCTCATTCAAAATTTAGGCGTATTAGATCTGTCAAAGAATTTATATATAAAAATGCAAAAATCAGTCATTTTAGATACATGTAGGATTACGAAAGATTTTTTAAATATTTATATCGAGGGATCAGTACGATTTACAGGTCCAGTTAGAAGTTCTACCGAGCCGAACCCTCTGATATGAAAATATCTGGAGTCGGTGAATTATTTTTCCATTTGATCTCTGGTGAGTTGACATGTTGTTCTTGTATTGTTTTGTATTTATTTTGCTTATATAATGCACTTGCGAAATGTGAATTTACTAGATGATCATTTGTGGAAAAGTGTGTGGAAGGGTTTAGTTTTTCCTGTGGGCAAGATTTAACCCGGACATAAAGTCGGAAAAAAGTTAAAAATATATACTTCCCAACCATTCTCTCCCCTTATTTATCCCATTCTCACTTCTTACAGTCTCAGAAAATACCCAAAATGGTGATGCCACAATAATTAAATTATAATTGAAAAATTAATTAGGCAACAACTGCTGAAGGGCAAACTATTTACTCTTACAAAATATTCGGTTTATATAAATAAGTAAAATAAAATAAAATTAGCACAGTATGCACAGCAAACAAAAAAACATAATTAACCTTTTTAATGCTGGCCTATCCATCCCACCAAGCGGAATGTTTTGACTTGACTTTTTGTATGTTTTTTAGTAAAATTTCATGGGATGATATTCGTGTATGGGTATCACAAATGAGACAGCTACGTGAATCAGGTTAAAAAAACTCACCCTGTAAATGTGTACCCCATAGTAAGCAGCACGCCGAGAAGCGACATGAAAATGAGCACCAAGAAGAAAGTCTGCATCTGCGCCGCCCGCCACGACTTGGTGGACGGCTGGCAAGTGTACTGCACGCACATGCGCTTTACGTAGAACGTGATGAACAGCTTTAAGGCTACCATCGGGCACAGCAGTGGGGAGTAGAAGAGACCCATCCACAGCAGGGTTTGGTTGTAGATAAGGCCCAGTGTGTTGCGGGCTATGTCGAATTCAGGTATGCCTAGTTTCCTCCATACAAATCTGCAACCGTGAAACTTATTGTTAAAAATGGGAACATTCAAAAGACGTTCAGTAGTAGGTACATAACCGAAAGATCATTTCAAATTAGGCATAATATCGTTCACGAAGTGTAATCTCTTGATCTTTTTTAAATATCGGGCGTCAACTGCCAATACTGTTGAAATATTAGGTACATTATAACACAAATAATAACCAACGGCCGGCATTGGAAATTTGCTTGCCATTGATAGATTAGATTGTCCGTTGGCGCTAGTCATCGGCCGTTTCGGATGGCAAAATCCAAAAAAACATCTAGTAGGAGTTGCATAACGAAAAGATATTATATATTTCATCAATATGTCGAATCACAAAGTGACTGCTTTCTATGGAAGTTATTGTTTTATTTAATTAATAAGTCAAACCACAAAGTTATTGCTTTCTATCAAAATATTTATTATTTACTTACTTAGATATCAACGATCGTAGTAACTCGATAATGGGAAGTCCAATTATTGAAAAAAGAAAATCAAAAATGATGAGCCGGTACACTTCTTGTCCTAGAGAAGTTTCCCAACACTAAAAGAAAGAATAATTATATATAAACAAATTGAAATTCTTTGCGACAATATTAAAAACAATTCGGCAGAAAGAGAAAACATTATTTTTATCAAAAAAACCACGTCTTTTGAACATGGACTTGATAATGTGTTTATAAGTCAACTTACTTTATCGTTAGATCTCAGCCAAAATATGACAAGAATAGCCACAACAACGACTTCCAAAGCAAATGTTCGTAGAAGAGTTATGAATATTGCTGTACGAGGATCGCTGTACTGTTCAAATCTGAAATAAACAGTATGCATTCAGGTAAAGGTTAAATATTAGGTATTTCAATTATTTTATGTAACGTGACAGATATATACAACAAATTAAGATGATTTTTTGGGTTTTATTTTTATTATACTTTTTGTTTATCTATTTAAAGTATGACTATAAATGTTTTTTTTTTTCGATGGCTGTCTCACTAGGAAATTTATAAATTTACCTGTATCGAGAAGTAGGAGGTTCATGAATGAGTACATAAATAATAAGGTTAAGTACATTTTTACATCATTCATTTTGGTTGAGAGAATAATAAAACAAAGACAAAATAGTAAATGAAGTTAATGCTTTAAATGACAATAATATTACAAATGTAGAAAAAAAAGATGAAATAAAATATATACAAGGGTGATAAGCCATTTTGCGCTTTCTCCTGTTTCAGACAGCCTTTCAGTTTCCAGTCATCAATCATATAACCATTTTAATGTACCTACAGAAATAACCCACTTACATGACAGAAATTTGAAATGGCTCTATTTAGCCTACAAAGTTTAAAATAAATAAGAAATATCTTTCAGGTCCATTGGAAATTTTTTGTTTAATTTATTAAGATCAACTGTAAGAATGTAAACATTTACAATGCTGGCCTTTTCTGCTGGCGCTACTGTTTGCCAAAATGTTTATGTTTTTGTGAAACTTCATGGATCACAAATGCCACAGCCGCCTAGATCACGTTAAAGTAAATATATATGTACAGCAAGGGTTGATTTGATTATAACGTGGTATAATAGAGAGGATGACCACCTGGTAAGCAATAGATACATGCTCATGACCAGGTGGCACCTAAAATCTTTTTTTCTTCTCTGTGTGTTGTTTAATTTCATTATTTGAATGTAATTAATATTGTTTCAATTTGATTGTCCACAGGCCATACTGATTTCGCCAGAAAGAAAAATTTACCACACTGCATTCAAACATTGCAGACTCTTTAAGGTCTAAGACCTAAGCGTAATATTCAGTCATAGTTTATTAAACAGTTAGTAGCCGAGTGGACAAATGCATTGGGTTACTACCCAGGCATCGCAAACTCAATCCTCTACTACCTACGAAGACAAGTAACTAAGTAGACAAGCAACTTTTTGCACTTATAATAGTGGAAGTAGGAGGAATTCAAATACAGTCAGGTTTTTCGTAATGTGTCAATGTTTTATCTTATCTTATTGATGGAGGACCAGAATTTATAAGGCAGTAAAAACCCAGGGAGGATCAGTGTTTCAATAATAAACATTGTTTACGTTATTACTAATTACACACCCGAGGAAGACATGGCATCATCAAGTGGATCAAATTTATCCAAGGATATGGATCCAATAGAGATAGAATCAAGAAGGCAATATGAAGATAGACTCAAGGAACTAAGATAACCAACGTTAAAAGAAAGAAGAGAAAGAGGTGACTTGATTGAGACTTTCAAAATTTTATCTGGACACTATAGTTGCCCTGACATCCAAGAAATCTTCATCACCAACAAAAATATAAAAAAATGTATACAACACCTTTTGCTACCAAACCTGGGAAATATTTCCTTGCAAATGAGTAGTGATGCTTGGAACAAACATTCACAACAAGACATCGATGCTACCACAGACATATGAATATTAATAGACTAGAAATTAAGGGTGAGGGGTAAAATCAACTGTTGAAGAATGAAGAGGGTAAAGCTGACTGTGATTCGTCAATAAATCAATCTGATAGTATATAGGCATCTCGCCTTATAATATCACCATTTAGTTCTTAAAAGTAAAATCTGCTTTTGAATGAATAGACATTTTTATATGGGAGCGCAAATTACTCGCCACGTTATGAACAAATTTGCGAAGTCTAAATTCGGCAAAAAAAATTTCTTCTATTTTCAGAGTCGAATATTTAGTTTACGTATTTAGTTAAGACACTTTTATAAATGTTCATAATTTACTTCCGAGTAACAACGATGCGCACACTTGAGAATCGCTACATTCGACCAATGTTGGAGGGTTGTCACAACCGCTCTGTACCTATTAATAATAAAATATTGAAATCTTTAAGAAAATATATAACATTTCACTTTTAAGAAGATAATAGAAAAGTAAAACAACTAAAAAAACAAATGAAATTATATACACACAGCTTTTACCAGCGATTCCTAAGAGTATTGCCTTCACTCTTGCCTTCCGATGACACTTTTTCAATTAAAAACAAAAAACATGATTTACGATGATGATCACACATCGCCACTCGGTATAACCTAGCACATTACGTGATATGCACTCCTTCTCGTTCCAGCAGTACCGTACATACGAAACAAGCGCGTACCTAACACGTGGTCCGTTGCGATGTGTGATAGTATGAAAGATAATATGTGATCGGTGGCGACGTGCGATAGAAAAATATAATATTTTTAATTTTAATAGATAAAAAAATGTCATCGGACAGCAAAATGACACATACATTTTTCATTCCAAACATGCTCACTGTATCTACATTTTACTTCCAAACATACCAATTTTTCACAATTGATAACCAACCATTTATCCTATATTAAGTGTTGTTTATGAGTTGTGTAAAGTTCAAAACTCGTTTAGAAATAACGCCATTAAAGTGGAATAAATTTAAAAATGATTGGTTTATTATCCTTTATTAATACGACGGAGTTCCAAATGATACTGTATGTATTTTATCAAAGCGCCAGAGGCGAAGGCACATCCCTGATTCTTGTGCACGGCTTTGTGTTTCGCGTCCATCGCGTGATAGTATTTGTTTCTAAAACTGATCCATATTATACGATGTGAATAAGGTTAAAACAAAGTAAAATAATGCTTATATATGGAATGTAATACGACAATTGGGTTTATTCTCTTTTTCACTTCTATTTTTACAAGTTTTCATAGCGCAAGCCACCATTTTGCCGTGTTATTTCGTAAAATGAACTCGACCATAGCTTGACGCTAGTTCGCACAAGAATGATGACGTCACATTCTCAAGATTCAAGGGAGGCCATACGCGAGCCCAGCCGGCTCCAATGGAACCGGTATGAGGAGTGGGGAATAATACGCTTTTAATCACTTAGGGCAGGTCTACTAATATTCATATGTCTATGGATGCTACTAATGTAAATCAATTTAAAGCTCGATTAGATTCATATTTGGCGAGAAGAAAACAATTAAATTAATGTAACCTTGTTACAAAATTAGACATAAGCGCATCAGCAGAAAGATGCCTGATCATTAAATAATAAAATACTTGAGTCAGGTCATGTCAAAAGTCAAAATAACAGAAGGGAAGAATATGAGACGATGTATAACTGTGAATGAAGCATAGACTGTGTGCCATCCCTTCCGGATGCGTGATGGTTAGTTAAAAAAATAAATAATACCTGGCAATAAAGCTGAAGATGATCGGCACGACAACCATGATCAGAGTAACGATGACCGCCAGGAGGCTTGAGGATCGGATGGAGGCGAGAACGTCTGGTTCGTCGAGGATGGTGTCATCGAGCAGGGTGACCATGAGCACCCCGGTCAGGCAGAGCAGGGCCACGGCGAAACCGTGCACCAACATCTTGATAAACAGCCGACGCATACGCATGGACGGGGTCTGCTCGTATTTCACTTTGTAACTGTCACTCAGCAGCTCCTGAGAGAAGTTATTTTGAATTAATTAAGAATGCACTAATAACTCCACTCTTTTAACAAATGTCAACCCTCTCCAATAAATGGTGGGCGCGCGTTAGGCATGTTTCTTGATACCAGTACAGAAGGGTGAATTGACGCAAGATCTTAATTTTTGACCTTGGAGCATTTAAAAAAAAGCGCGTACCTAACACGTGGTCCGTTGCGATGTGTGATAGTATGAAAGATAATATGTGATCGGTGGCGACGTTCGCTTTGATTGATGAACTGAAAAATCTACATATTCCGAATAATTCAAAATTAGTCTCATTTGATGTTGTTAACTTATTTCCAAATATTCCCGTAGATGAAAGTAAAAGCATATTGTTCAAATTATTACAAAATTCAAAACTACCAAATAATTTCTCTAAGGAACTTTCTCACCTATTTAATGTTTGTCTAAGTCAAAATTATTTCCAATACAATGAACTTTTTTATCAACAAACAGATGGCCTGGCAATGGGAGCTCCGACTTCTCCCCTCATCGCCGACATATTTATGGACAGTCTAGAGAATAACATTTTTAACTGTAAATCGCCATTATTGAAGAATGTGTTATTGTGGAAGAGATATGTCGATGATGTTTTCTGTATCTGGACAGGTACTGAGCGCCAACTTGATTCCTTCCTAAAACTAATAAACTCTTTTCATACAAAAATTAAATTCACAATAGAAATAGGAACTAATTCTAGCTTAAACTTTTTAGATCTCACCCTATCAATCATTAACAATAAAATAGAATTTAAAATCTATCGTAAACCCACTTACACTGATACAACTATTAATAATTCATCTAACCATCCCATCTCCCACAAACATTCTGCTTTCCATTCCATGATCCATAGATTAGTTACCGTCCCGTTATCAAATTCCAACTTCTTATTAGAATTAGCGACGATTAAAAAAATCGCGATTAATAATGGCTATAATGCAAATATGGTCAATAACATCCTAAACAAGAAATTAAAAAGGTTATCGACAAGTAAATTTCTATTTAACAGCTCCCCTCATAATAATAATATATCAACTAATAATAATCAACCTCAACAATGGCGTAGAATTTTGTACATCGATAATTTCCCTCAAAAAAGCATAAAAAACCTCCCACCAGATATCAAACCAGCTTTTTACACTAACAATAGTATAGGTAAATTTTTGATGAACGTTAAAGACAAAGAACATCGGTTAAATCACTCAGGTATTTACTCACTGCAATGTAGTGACTGTCCCGCGTTTTACATAGGCAAAACAGCGCGTAATATCAAAACGCGAGTCAAAGAACACCTAAGATGCGTAAACAGTAATGGATTCTCCGAATTTGCAAATCACCTCATAGCAACCAACCATACGTTCGACAAAAATACTGGCGTCAGCCTATTACATAAAAACGGAATAGGTCTTAGGTTGGATAACTTAGAAGCGTTAGAGTTAAGGAAAGCCATAAACGTCAATAGCAAAGTCATCAACAACCAAATAAACCTAAATAAAAGCCCTATACTCAGATTGTTCCCTATTGACAAAGAACACTCGCCTCTCAATCTCCCACCTATCCCTACCTCTTCCACTGTAGCTCAGACTGTCCACCTACCGTGATATCTACACATGTTAATTTAATTTTTAGATTTTTAGTATTATACTGCCCTGATGAGGCTACGGTTGTAAAGAAACCCGGTCGGCATTAAGTATTTACCCATAAGTGATGTTTACAAAGTTACTGTTTAATTTTAAATTATAATGTCACATCACAAAGTAACCGCTTCATATGAAGAAAAAAAAATAAAATTATGTTTTGAAATTGTAAAAGAGTCCCAATTGCTCCTAACCGCATGGAGCAAGTAGTACCATGGCACCCCAAATTAGAGAACGTTGTGAGGTAATGGGGAGGGGAAGGAGATGGGAAGAGGAAGGTGGGGAAGTACCTGGCTAATCAGATATAATCATCAATCATCACTAAAGCCATTTCAAGCAAAGTTTCGATTTGGAATGATGGTATTTTTCTCCAGAGCGATGGTATACTATATGCACATGTTATATCATTATAAATTGTGAAATAACACAAATTGATTCAAATAAAATTTATTTGCAGGATTTGAAACCGCGATCGTACAATCTGGATTTTAACACAATCAGTTTTTGAACAATTTCTACAGGATAGTTTTGTAAGTAAATTTAGTGTAAATTTCTGTTTAACCCTTAAATGCATACTGTTGTAAAACTGCAACATACCGTTCAAACCACCTTTAACTCTTTGGTGTATACTTAATGCATGCCGTTTTAGAATTATCAAGTTCACGGTAATATATAGTATCGAGTGGCATCACCTTTTTTTTCTTTCGTGAATGTCAAATGTCACTTTTTCTTCAACAAAGTGAAGATTCTCGAAAATTGGTTGGAGGTTAGAATTACAGTTTGGTTTTGCTGTTATTATTTTGATTTTCTTAGGTAAGTAGATACAATAATACAATACTTATATGTAATAACTCGTATTTTTCCGGTACACTTTATTTTATTGGTTTTTTATTTTTTTTGTCATACGTAAATTGTTCATATTATTTTTTATTAAATACAACAATTTTTTTTTAATCAAATATCATTAAAAAATTACAAATAAAATAAATTCTTTATATTTCCTTGCATATGCATGTAAATATCTACAAAATATATTTTTTTCCAGAAAATTTAATAAATCATGCATTTAAGGGTTAACATTGTTTATCTATTAATATGTATATATTTTTTCTGTTTTACCCTCTAAATTTTTTCAAAAATAATTTGTAAATTCTTATAAGGATATTGCGCATTTCTTTCATATCTCTGTTTGTAAAATAATATTCTTATGTATATATTTTTCCCCTATTTATAAGTCAAAATATTTGTAAATGTTTTTAACTGCTGTTTAAGTTAATTCGTGAGAAATAGTTTGGATGCAGGTGAATTCTCTAGTTGATGTTGTGTATATTCTTTTCAATTGATATCTGTATCTGTTTTTTCTCCTAAATAAAAAAAAAATAAAAAAGTTACTCCCCAACTAATTAAAGTATATAGGATAGACTGAACTAAAGTATAATAAATCAATGATATCTATGGGCTAAAAATTATTCGCTTCATTTTAACAGCTGATTTCAGCATTTAACATTTTGATCTATAGCGATAAGCTTCATTGTGTATTAGTGAGATAATGTTCAAAGATTTGAGGGATGACGTTCGCATTTATTTTAAACTGGATGACAATCTTTTTCAAATTCTTAATGAAAGAAGATTATTTATGAAACCAGTTTTTTAGAGTATTTATATCTTTGTAATTTATCGATATTATGTCATTAGGTAATTATTGATGATGTAATATTACCAAATGACAAATCTTTGTAATTTATTGAAATTATGTCATTAGGTAATTATTGACGATGTAATATTATTAAAGAAATGATTATGTATTATTATTATTGTAATGATAGGTGATGTATACATAAATATGTATTGATTTTGTTTATTATGTAAATATTGTTGCATAGATTGCGTATAACACAGTACGAAGTATATTAGTATATCGAAGTTTACAAATGTCTAATTTTTTTTTTAACTTCCGATTTAGTTGTCCGGGTTAAATCTTCCCCAAAGGAAAAACTTAACCCTTCCACTCACTTTTCCACAAATGATCATCTAGTCAATCAACATTATGTAAGTGCATTATATAAGCAAAATAAATACAAAACAATACAAGAACAACACGTCAACTCACCAGAGATCAAATGGGAAAATAATTCACCGACTCCAGATATTTTCATATCAGAGGGTTCGGCTCAGTAGAACTTCTAACAGGGCCTATAAATCCTACTGATCCCTCAACATAAATATTTTAAAAATCTTTTGTTATCCTACATGTATTCAAAATGACCGACTTTTGCATCTTTATATATAAACATGTATTCAAAATGGACGACTTTTGCATCTTTATATATAATTTATAGATAATTACATACTTTATAACATTATTATTATTTACTAGCTGTAAAACGCCATGTGTTGCTGTGGCTCAGTCTATCTGTGGAGATAGATAAACAATAGTGCACGTTGCTTTTACATCCAACAGATGCCGCTGATTTAAAAAAAAGCTTGTTTTTACCTGTCACAGGTGACATCTATATAAAATAGGTATATAAAAACAGACGCGTTTTCGAATGTAACATTGTGCAAAAATTTCAAATCAAATGGTGAAGAACTTTCGGAGATTTAAATTTTTATTTTTATATGATAGGATTGCATTTACTACAATGCTACACTTCAGCTTGAATCTCTCAATTGGTGCAGACTTTATGGTTTCCGGCAGCGCATTATAATATTGTATACCTTTTGTACAGTTAACTATTTTGTGTATTGGCTTTGTCCTTTTTTGGTAGCCCAATTTTATTGCATGTTTTTGTACTATGTTTGTGAATGTCCTTGACTCACTGTGAGATAATTTAAGTCCTTTAAAATTTTAGTTACTTTTATTTATTTTGTTTCTGATTAGTTGGTACACCGATTTATCAGGACAGCCGGTTCTTTGGACCAAAACTCAAGGAACAGAAACTAATACTTTAAAGAAAATAAATAACTTTGTTTACACCGGTATTTAATCAAAATAGTTGGTTTCTTATATGACGAAGAAACCATTGGTTTCAAAGCGCTGATTATTTTGAATAAATAGTTTTATAAAACAAAGTTATTTATGTTAAAATGATGCCACAAAGCGAATTTGCAATTAAAAAAATTATATTATTTACTTCGATTATCTAGGTCACCATTCTATTTGATTTCGACAAATTCCAATCTGAAGTTGACCCAAAACGTGTCTGAGTAAACGAATTTTGGCATTAATTTCGGATTTAGTTTCAGATCGGATTTTACTCACAAAAAAAATGAAACAATATTAACGATGTCAAGACATATACAAATATACACAAGAAATGTATTCAAACGTACATTAATATCTCGAAGAATAATATCTCCTTAATATATGAAGTGTTAAGCTTTAAAAACATGATTTTTAATTGAAAAATACCTTAAGTTCGTTGAAGAGACTACTAGATTTAAGAGTGGCAGCTTGCGGTGATGAAATACCAAAATCCCATCCACAGAATATTTTGTTTGCGTAGACGTTTTTGAATCCTCCAGCTGTCTCTATAAAACTAACTCTGTAAGATCGGGCCATTCTGAAAGAAGAAAAAAAACAAATCACAAAATTTGGTAATATATAATAAACTTGGTACATGCACGGTTTTGAACCATATCACAGTGCCAAATAAACTTGGTACACGCACGGTTTCGAACCATATCACAGTGTCAAATAAACTTGGTACATGCACGGTTTTGAACCATATCACAGTGCCAAATAAACTTGGTACACGCACGGTTTCGAACCATATCACAGTGTTAAATAAACTTGGTACATGCACGGTTTTGAACCATATAACAGTGTCAAATAAACTTGGTACACGCACGGTTTTGAACCATATCACAGTGTCAAATAAACTTGGTACATGCACGGTTTTGAACCATATAACAGTGTCAAATAAACTTGGTACATGCACGGTTTTGAACCACATCACAGTGTCAAATAAACTTGGTACACGCACGGTTTTGAACCATATCACAGTGTCAAATAAACTTGGTACATGCACGGTTTTGAACCATATCACAGTGTCAAATAAACTTGGTACATGCACGGTTTTGAACCATATCACAGTGTCAAATAAACTTGGTACACGCACGGTTTCGAACCATATCACATTGTCAAATAAACTTGGTACATGCACGGTTTTGAACCATATCACAGTGCGCAATATATAATTTATATTACGTAGAATTAATACATCGTCATTTTACAATAATTAAACCGTAAGACACCCAAAAGCTCTGTGATTGGTCGGCGGGTTCTGGCAGAACTTACACCGCTACCTCGCGAGTCAGTCGACCGCATGCATTAGAATGCAGACAATTTTGCTATCAAAAACAAGTGTGTAGATTGGCACATGGGTTACCACTGTGGTAAACAAATTATTTTAATGAGATGCCTAAAAATAATAATTATCAACCATCATAGATAAACACCGGTAAAGACCGGTCGGTGGCCGAGTTGACATCGCGCTTGGGTCCCACTCGGGCGTAGTGTGTTCAATTCCTCGGCCGGCTAAGTCCTCCATCACAACACAAGCAACATTTTCAGCTTACTGTGGTGGTAGTAGGAGATTTTAAAATATTGTCAGGTTATTCGTAACCCGGGAATGTTTGTCTTTCTTTTTAAAAAAAAAAAAAAAATATCACCGCAAATAACAAAACTAACAGATAAAAATCAAAACAAATAACAATAATAGGGGTAATAGGTACTATATTGTTACTCTAAGAATACTATTAGAATTAACTTAAATACAACCGGCTCGAGTATAAGTCATGTGGTGGGAGTGAATTCCATATCACTCATCGAGAAACTTCACCCGGTTATTAACCATAATATTGAAATTTCTCCAAAACGTGAACGGCGCTCGCCGATGCCTCTTGAACTCTACGGTGAGATGGCGCCACTTTAGTTTCCAGCTCGCATACCGATCACTCCAGCAGGTCGGTATAAGCTTCAAATTTGCTATTTCCTAGCGCCCTTCACCGCTGAAAGTTTACCTGACCTGACGTAGGAATAGACTGGCAATATTTTTGGCGCACCACTCATTTTTGTGAGTGACTTTTGAGTGTGATAGAGTGCCAAGTTTAAATATTCAACATTATTGATGTTGTTTAGTCATTATTAATTATTTTGTGTGAAGATTTTCAGGAATTTTAAGTTAGGCTGTAAAAAAGAAGACGGCTACAACAACATCAATAAAGGCCATTTTTTTGTAATATTAGCACTCTAGTACATAAGTACACCCAAAAGTCAAGAGCCGCCACTGGTTAGAAACTTGTCCAAATGAGTTGACGATTTGTAAAAATAAATAAATTGACTGGAATTCCTTATTACATACGTACCTTATGGACAGTACAATGAACATGGTAAAGTACATGATCAGCATTGTGAAGAAGTAGGCATATGGAATATTGTAGTAGTAATTTGCTGAACTGCTGAACTCAACTGGTGAATAGAATCCATAGTACAAGGTCGTATTCGTGAAAGAACCCTGGAAGTAGATTAAAATTACATTATTCTTAATATGCATAAACATCAAGTGCGAAGGGTCCGGAGACGATCAATGTCAATTTATTGTCAATGGGCTTATTTCAATGACAATGTGCATTGAAGTGCGATTGACGGAACTTCAATTGTACATCAATACTACGAAATATAAATACATGTACATACATTTTTTTTACAGTACAGACAGGAGGCCCTGAGGAAAATAATTTCTCTCAGAGGCTGCAATCTTTTGGGGATGCTGTGTGGAGGGTCGTTTCAAGAAAAGGAAAAAGAAGTTAAGGGAAGGAAAAAGGCATAAGGGGTGGGTAGGAATGTAGGGGTCACTGGGTCCAGGAGTGACTCACTGCGGTGCAAGGTGATGTGTCGAGGGAGTCCTACTGGAGGGGTCAAATGGTCTCCCTCAACCAGTAACTCCCGATCCGGTCCGCCAGGCAGTAAGTGTGCAGACGCATCTGCCGCCAAGACCTAGATAAACCGGGTATCCCTGCTAAGTCGCCAAACGTAGCGAACCACTTGGGGTGACCTAAGCCAGAGGTGTTGGTTATCCAATAAATGGTTCGGGGGTGGCGGCAGCCATACCCAAATATTAATAACAAAACATAACCTAAAAAATGCGAATGCAGTGATAATGTTTTGATTTTACTTTCCATACTTCTAGACAGTCACGGTATAATGCATAATGCTCTGCGATGAAACGGAATGGACGATTGTCCATCGCACAGTGAAACAATCATTCCGCTGTGTCAATGGTTTATACACTCAATCAAAATACACACCAATGAGAAGTCTCAATTTATTGTAAATCTCTTCAATTGCTGGAACAAAGATCAATTAGCTATTATCAATGGCGTAGATTGACAATTGATAGTGATCGTCTCCGGGGCGCTTTAGATATGCTGTTTTTGTTCTCTTTATACTCTGCAGGTCCCCTAGCAGAAGCACATCCTTCACGTTGTATAAAAGCATATTTAGTAGAAGTGAACTCTTGTCAGTTGGGCTTGGGAAAGACGACAAATTACAGACACTGTCGATATAAGCTAAACTGATGTGCTTGTGTCAGAGTGCCAGTGCTTAAGTCCAAATAGGCTAGCTAAATTGTACACTATCTTGTACATTCTGACACATGCAATATTGTTTCATGATTCTTGATATAAATAAATCATTTTGTCTATTACATATTCTTCACAATAAATTAAAGCTGGAAACCACACTTCAATACAGTAGAACTTACCCTTTTGTTTCCAGTTATTGAAAGACATGTAATAAATAAATTCATTTACTCATTTTTGTTGTTTGTTTTTGGGGTGTTATGCCGTGTTGCGCTAACTCCTTCTTCAAAAACAAACAACAAAAATGCTTTGGGCCGTGAGAATCTAAAAACTTACCTCATTTACTCATCTATGTTTCTTACGACAATGTGAGACGAGACATTTACGCATCTATGTTCTTTACGACAATGTGAGACGAGACATTTACTCATCTATGTTCCTTACGACAATGTGAGACGAGACATTTACTCATCTATGTTCCGTTCGACAATGTGAGACGAGACACTTTCTCATCTATGTTCCTTACGACAATGTGAGACGAGACATTTTTGTAAGTTTCAACAGTGAAAATCAAAATTATTCATGAAAATCTAAGGAAAATGTGCTAATGTGGAAGTTTTTTTCACTGAAATCCAAATAAACAAAACATTTATCCTATCACCTGCTAAAGTTTCGCAGCACCGTTCCGAAACACGGAATATAATCCGAGTTTTCACTTTCTGGGGATATTAACACACTTCGGACGGGAAGGGTACTTTTTTCTTCATTTCAATGGCAGAAAAGAATAAATTATCCACTGTTTTTGTATAAATATTATATGCCAATCTCTTTCTAAAGGTCCCAACTATATGTACATAATTATCAAATAGCAATAAAATTCTTCCTTTTATATTTATATTCGAGTCTTTTGTCTACATCGGTATTTCAAAAAGGGCCCTTTTATTATTGAATACCTGACACTTGATAAGCAATGCGTTTGAAGATTAACGAAATAAGTTAATTTTCGGTTAGTCATTTTATACCTTGGGTATGCTGAGTTAGTATGTAGAAATTTTTATTAAAATATTTAATTATTTTCGAAGATATAGCGATTTAAAACAAATTAAAATAATTTGCGCGGGACCTTTATTTTCGCCCGTCACTAACGGTCCGCCGGCGCAAAAGATACCCGCCTGAAGTGTGTTAATACACATTATTTTATCATATCAGCGGGAAGAATGTGCCAAATCAATAATTATTACGAATGTGCACAAAAAACTAAATAATTGTTAATTTTTCTTGCGGTAAAAATATGATTTTATTTTAAAATGACTATTGATCTATCCAAATCTTCTCAATACTTTAGCTCAGATCAGAACCCAAGCCTAAAGTTTCATTAAACTACCAATAGAGGGGATTACAGGTACTCTTTATTTTTGCACAAACATTATGTTTGATAATATCTCCTATCTATTCAAACATGATTCTGATTATCATAGAAAGCATGTTTATGATTCTTAAAAAATTTATCAAGAACTGATAAATATCTGAATTGTAAACAATTTAAGTTTAATTGCTATAAAACAATCCATTTAATATGAATAATAATAAAACAATACTTAAACAAGATGCGATAATTAGTGTGATTGGAATATATCAGATTTAAGGCTGATGTAAGCGTAATAAGTAAGATTAAGAAAGGGACGCTTAGATGGTTTGGGCATGTAGAGCGAATGAGCAAAGAAAGGAGTGTAAGGATGGACGCCCGAGAAGACATGGCACGATCGAGTGAATCAGATACTCGAGTCGGGCCATGTCAAGAGTCAGAATAATAGAAGAGTAATAATAATAATGTAATATGAAAGAATGGGAAAAAATATATATAAAATACTTAATGTTGAACGTCGGAGTAGAAAAAAGACAAAATTCACCAAACTGTCGGATGAGAATTTGCAGAACTGTGCAAAAATTACATTGATGAGTTTTAATCAAAAGTCGGAGTAAAAGTATGATTTATGTTTTTTTGCAATTTTTTTCTGTTTACCAAGTTACATGTCTTATTATTCATATATTTTATGTTTATCTCGTAAGATATTTCGCCAGAATAGCTAAAATTATCTAAAAAAATATATTATATATTATCAAATGTATTTATGAACTGGTTTTATTATTTCTTCATAAACCTTGTTTTCAAAGAAATAATGACCTACATACTACTTTGAAAACTCAAATGTTTTCATTTTAGTGACGCCGTTTTTCATAAATAAATGAATTTTGACATTGACAAAATAATTTGTAAGCTTTCGTAGAGGCTACATGCATGAAATATACCATGAAAAACAGTTCACTGGTTAATGAATGAAATAATGTTTGGGACACAATGAATAAAAAAATTACCTGTCCGGTGAAGATATCCGAGAAGCTGAAAGAAGTTGTCTGCATTGTTTTATTCCCGTTGGCGGTGTACAAGGCTTGCGGTATCACAACGAATGAGACAAGCATCAGGCTGACACAGCTGTTCATGATGAAGAGCCAGCGGAGAAACCTGAAGTAAGTGGCCACACCGGAGCCATAGAGACCCTCGATGGACTTGATGATTCCATACCACAACTCAAAGGAGAAGATTAGATTGCGGAAGTTTTGCTTGACCTGGAAATAATGCATAATCGTGAGTAACCTGAATTGGTGGTAATCTAAGTCATCGAAAATGAAATGTGCAATCCAACAAAACATATACACTATCGTGTGCGGTCTACAAGAACATTTACATGACTGTTAACCAGGAAATTTGAACAATAGTGTGCAGTTTGTCAGGACATAGAAACCTGTGACAGACCTCGCTGTAAGCGCGCTATATTCACGTCGCCACTAGCCATGTATGGCGAGTGATATGATGAAATAGGCCAAGCCATAAGAGTATGGCGCAAGTGTGTTAGCCCCATAACACTGTAGCGTATGGTAGAGCGCAACAATTACATAATTGTTTGTGGTCTACTGCGATATTTACTCAGTACATGGTCAACTGGGACATTCACACTATTGCGTGTGGTCTACAAGAACATTTACATTATTGTTTATGGTTTGCCAGGATATTTTTTGCACAATAGTATGTGGTCAACCAGGACATTTACACTATTGTGTGTGATCTACCAGAACATTTACATTATGGTTTATGGTATATCAGGACAATTACACAATAGTGTGTGGTCAACTAGCACATTTACACTATTATGTGTGATTTACATTATAGTTTATGGTCTACCAGGACAATTGCACAATAATGGGCAGTTTGCCAGGACAATAACACTGTAGCGTATGGTCAAGTGCAACACTTACATAAATTGTTTGTGGTCTACCGTGACATTTACACTTAAGCATGTGGTCAATCAGGATATTATGTGCGGACTACCGCAACAATTACACTGTAGAGTGTGGTCTACAAGGACATTTACACTATTGTTTACGGTCTAACAGGACAGTTGCACAATAGTTTGTGGTCGGCCACTACATTTACACCATAGCAATTAGTCAACCATGACATCTGAATAGTGTGCATTGCTTTATAGTATTATTATCTTAATCCTTCAGTAATTTTAACACTTTTGTTCAGTTTTCTGTGTATTTTTAAATGCGGCATATACATCTAATTTTTTAATATTCCGTATAAACAAATATTGTTTAAGAAACTGGATAAAATTATCTTTCCGGTGTATGCATTTAAAATAAACATTACATTTCTAAATAATAATATTTTAATATAAAACGTGAAAAATGTTGTTACAAATGCTAACCTTATTTTTTCAATCATAGAAAAATTGAGAGAAAGCGATATTTCTAAAACACATTCCTTTGTTTTTTATTTATTTGGGGAATTTGTAAGAAAACTGTTTAACTTTTATCTCGTTCAACCCAATTGTTACGATAGCGGCGCGAAATATGAATTAATCATTTTGGCTATTTTTAGTATTTTATTAATGGATATCAGTATAAAGATTTAAGGCAAACTGGAAAAAATTATTATTTCTCTTTCTAACATCAAAAAAATTACATATATATTGCATTATAAAATATGGACGCCCGGTCATTTATGACCCAAAACGCTAGAGGGGTTTGACTGTACAGTTCAGAATTGTTGTAAACAGAAGTGGCACCCTCAAATATTTTCAAAAATAACCATTGAACTTTACAAATAGCATAAAAACAAAATATAGAAAACATAGAAATTCTCAGTTTCAAAAACTTTTACACAATTTCATGACGAATTTTATTCCAATTTTCTCAGAAGAAACTTTTCTGAAAAAAAATTTCCACAATTAAAAATTTTCTCACATTAAAATTTTTTTTAAACTTTACATAACAATATCAGATAATGTTTTTATAAAAATTTGCTGACCCATTTTCCGATCAATTTTCTGAGCAAATATTTTCCAACATCCCTGGAAGAATAAAAATGATGTTTTCCAAACTAAAGATAAATGCTCATACAAAAAATTTTCCCGAGCCATTTTCCGAGCAAACATTCTTCGATTTTCCTGGAGGAATTTATTTCAGAAAAATAAAAATTTCCCACCATTATTTTACGCTAGGACCAACATCCATTTTCTTTCCATCTAGTTATATTAAGGGGTATATGAATGAGTTCGTTTTTATTTAAAAACCACAATGAATAACTCGGACGTCTTATATTATACATACAGGGAATTTTAAACTATGTATAATGAACAAGATTTAATTTGACTGTCATAAAGAAATTTTCAGATAAAGTTTCATCACTAAATTTACCTTCTTCCTCCAGAAAATGAGCCTGTATTTGGTCCTGCGGAAGAAGCCGATTGCTCTGTGTTTGGACTTGCGGCTGACGGAGGCGGTGATCTTTGCCCGGATGTTTCTCTTCACCGTGAGGCACTGTGGCAAATCACGGAGTGTTTCCCTATAGAAAATAAGATCAAACATTAAAGGAAGGTGAATAAACGGTGTGATAATTATTGGGACCATTTATTTATTTATTTATTTATTTAATTCAAAAAAAAGTTTTTACATAAAAAGCATACTCTGCACATCTCACTAGGGCATTCCTGTATTAAGATGTGCAGCTTTACAATAATATCATTTAAAAAAATACATATATGTAAATTTAAAATAATAACAACATTAAATTAAATTTAAACAAAAAAAGAAAAGTTTATGACACGGACGTTTCGAGACCGGTAGACAAAAATAAACAAAATTTTAGTAACAAATGTATGAAAAAAATAAAAACAAAAAACAAAAAACAAAAAAGTCAACAAAAGAAGCATTATTAACCTTTTGAACGCGTTAATATGCTCCGTTTTATCTATACCCGTACGCGGTACATATTTTCAAATACCTATGCATGCAATTAAATGTCAAATTATAGCATTCTGGCATGATTTATTGGACTATATAGACAGAACAGATTATTCTCCACAATATGAAAACAAATTCTCGTGTGTCAACACTCTTAGATGTTTATAAAAACAAAAACATAAAATTTCATACAAAGACGTACCGTATCTTTTGAATGTGGTCCCGCCATTCACTCGGCGTCATAAATAAACCACTCTCGGTGTGTGTGTACTTAGGCCACTGTGTTTATAGACACAAGTGGGACACCATGATCACTTATCATTCTTAGTTATGAAAAGTTGTGAATGACAAACTAGTACTAACGCCATCCGTTGACAAAAATGTAAACTAAAGGACTAAAAGGCGCGAAGAGGCGCACTTGGTTATCGATCTTTTTTTATGAAATAAAATTTTATTTTTGAGAAATTCTTGTAGATGTCAGCATCGTGATAGTTCTACGAATGTTCAAGTGAGCAAGAAATACATTTATGACGAAAGAGAGCGGAAATATCGGCCGTCAAAGTTGCCGTATCAACTGTTGATACAGCCGCGTGTGAGTATAGACTTTTTGCCGTAACAACAGTTGATACGGCCGCGTGCAAAGAGTTAAGTAAGTTGGCAACAATAATATTCTTCTGTTAACTAAAGTACAAGGTACCTGTGCTGGCTTATCAGACACAAGCATAGGGTAACCATACTATCAATTACAACATGGATAATATGAATAATAGATTAAAAGAAAAAATAAAAATAACTAAATAAAAAAAGGTAAATAATAACCGATAGGTAAGTATATAATATTATAATAAAAAGTAAGTAAGTAAATATTTTAGCTAGACAATAACTAAAGTAAATATTAATACGATAATTAAGTAGATAATAATAATAATAAGTAACATAATAATAAATAACCAAAAGTTATTTTAGAAGTCAATAAGTGCATGCGCAGTAAGTAAATAAGGATTGTATCGAACAGAGCTTCCACAAGGAATTATGATATAAGCGACAACATGGGTGATCCAAAATCATCATTCTCAGCTAGTACGGAGATTTTGACCATTTTCTTGAATGAATTTAACGTACCTATAGTTTTTATATTTTCTCCAAGCATATTATATAGCAACGGAGCTTTATATGAAAAACTCCTTTGTCCGAAGGATGTTCTGGTATACACCGGCTGATACATTAAAGAAGAACCCATTCTAGTGCTGCGCACTTGTTGAGATCTTTTAGCAGTAATAGTGTTGTTGAAATATTTACAGAGAGCCTGTATTATGTACAACTGTCTTATTGTCATAATTTTGCTTTCACTATATAATAACTTTGATGGATACATAAAATTTCTCTTATACATTATTTTTAAAATTAATTTTTGCGCAACATTCAAAGGCTCTAAGGTAGTCTTGTTACAAGAACCCCAACAGACAACATTATATGAAAGCATTGATTGAACTAGAGCATAATATACAGTTTTTAATGTAACTTTGTCCAATATGTTTCTTAGATTTTTGAAAATGTAGGCTTGCCTTCTTATTTTGTTTCTTAATGTAGTAATGTGATTGTTCCATTTTAAATTTTTATCAATAATTAAACCCAGGTATTTGATGTTGTCTACTCTTTCCAAAGATTGACAGTTACACTCCTGCACACAACAATGTATTTTTAATGAACGTTCCAAAGATGGTTGATTTATAGAGGAAATGCTAAAAGTAATATATTTAGTTTTGTTCATGTTTAAGGTTAACAAGTTTTGATCAAGCCAATTTTTGATTGCCCTTAATCCTGCCTCGCACTTAGCATACGTTTCGTTCCACGTGTCAGCAGCAAACACCAAGACAGTGTCATCTGCAAATACAATTGAAGATCCAGAAAATTTCAGTTTACAGAGGTCGTTAATATATAACAAAAATAGAATTGGACCCAGAACACTACCTTGAGGAACACCATATACAATTGATTTATTTGAGCTAATGTGATCATTAATTATTACTCTCTGTGTTTTATTTTCAAGATATGATCTGAACCAATCTAAAGATTTATTAACAATACCCATTGAACTGAGTTTTTTTAAGAGTAAACCGTGGGATACGGTATCAAATGCCTTAGACAAGTCTAAAAAGACGGCCATTGCTTTATTGCCAGTATCAAGAGCTTCTACGACTGTGGTGATCATTTTTAATGCAGCATCACTTGTTCCCATGTTCTCTCGGAAGCCAAATTGATTATCTGAGAGAATTTCATATCTTTTTACATAAGACATCAACCTAATTTTAGCTAATTTCTCTATTATTTTTGATAACGTATTTAGCAAGGAGATAGGTCGATAGTTATTTACATCTTTGTTATCTCCTTCTTTAAATAAAGGAATAACTTTGGAATTTTTGCAATGATTAGGGAACAAGCCATTCTCAAAACTAACATTTACAATGTGTGTAATAGGTATTACTAGTTCAGAAGCATTTTGTTTGTAGACCATTGCACTTATATTGTCATTTCCACTCGAAAAACCTGATTTTAGCTCATTAATCACATTTAAAACTTCATTACAATTCGTTGGTTTGAATTCAAAGCAGGCATTTTGCATAGATTGTGTTGGATTATAATTTTTTACTAAAGATTCTTCACTGGTGTTATTTGCACTACACAAAAGATTAGCAAAATTTTGACCTATATCACTAAAAAAATTATTCACATGGTTAGTAATGACTGTTGGATTATCATTTATGGATACAATGTTATTATTTACTTTTAGTTTATTTATGTGCACTGATTCCTTTTGCAAATCTAATGCTTGTTTTATTATTTTCCATTCTTGCTTAATGTTTCCTTTTACCTCGTGAAGCTTCCCTTTATAATATGTCTGTTTGGTCGTTTTTATAATTTTAGAACACAAATTTCTGTATCTTTTATAATGTGCAAACAGTTCGATATTATTTGGTTCTTTACGACAACTCTTGTGTAATTTGTCACGTTTAATGAGGCAGTTAACAATTCCAGAAGTTATCCATGGTTTCAAGTGCTTTTTATTACAATGGATTCTCTTAGTATATGAGCAATTTCCAATATGTAATTTTAGACGTCTTATGAAATTATCAGCTGCAGTATTGACATCACTGGTGGATAAGACTGTATCCCATGTTTCCTCTTTCAGTGTCAAATTTAGTAGGTCATTATCCACAGTTAGTCTAAGCTTTACGTCTATTTTTTTTGATTTTGTTACTCTGGATTTAGGATATTTCAATAATGTAGCAAAATGGTCTGTAATACTGGTCCTGAATACAGCACTCTGAGGATCGTCTTTTGACTTAACCATAATGTGATCAATACAACTCTCAGTACTTGATGTTACTCTAGTCGGTGAAATAATTAATGGTTTTAGACCGTGGTAAATCAAAAGTGAAAGATATTGTTCACTTTTTATGCTGTTCATATCCAGAATATTTATATTTATATCACCACATAAAATCACTTCATGGTTATGTGTTGATACAGAACGTAGTAAGTCATTTAGGTGGTCAAGAAAGGTATCAATGTGTGCTTGAGAAGGAGATCTATAAACTGCTAAAACACATACATTATAAGGTAGTTGTAATTTAAGACAGTTGGCATGTGGAATAGTTATTTCTTCAACAGAAACTATGACATCATTCCGAGTGTAAACGACAACTCCATCATTTTGTAAATAATTTATTTTGGTGCTATGTGATGAATATCCAGTAATACTTGGGATATAGATTGAATCTTTCAACCAAGCCTCACTAAAAACGATAATGCCAAATCTATGTTGTATTGCGTCGAGAACAGCTATAGTATCATCGAAATTTTTTTTTATGCATCTTATATTCATACAATATATAGAGAGAGCAGAATGGTTAAGAAATTCATTACATACTGATGGGTCATCTATGTTGATATTGATTTCCTTGTCGTCATTTAGTTCTTCATCGAATATAGAATCCATATTAATACTTTTTTATACATGTTGCTGTTGGTGGTGTGACTCATAAAACAAAAGCAAATAATATGCGATGTAATTAATAATAATAATAAGAATAATAATGGGTGTATATTAATTTGAGCCCGTGAAAACTTGTCGAAAATGTAGGTATATCCCGTGAAGGTACAAACGAAGGAAATTATGTTTACATAATTATCAATCTTAAAGTAAATATTTATAATAAAGTGAATAATAGCAATAAAAGTGGTTATAGAGTGGTAGTAGATCTTTTGGTTGTAATAGATTGGTAAGATAAATAAGTTAGCATCAAGAACGCAACTAAAATGACAAATACATTCAATAACATTAGAAATACACAAAATGTGACTAAAATAGTGCGCAGGTATTTGCAATGATTTTATGATATTAACAAAACAACAATTATTAAATGATATTAACAAAAAAATATAGCTCAGAGCATGGAGCGTATTTAAATTGTAAAGATGTTGCAAAGAATATGTTGACATTAAGTAAATACATACAAAAACATTTGAAATACACAGCGATGTGGCCAAAATAGTGCATAGGTATTTGCAATGAAAATTTTTTTTTTCAGGTATATGCACAGTTGTTATTTGTATGTTATTACCTAATGACAAATTATATGTGATAACAACAGCTAAGGGTAGTAGGTAAATATAGAATACATCACATTGCTTATTCATTATCCTATTGAAAATTATGAAATGAGTCTTAAATGAACAAGTAATGAATTTCATAATTACCGACTTATTATTCTTAATCAGAGCACGGTGAGTACTCAATCTGTAAATATGTAGGTGCGACGGGTGTGTTGCAATAGAAAAAGAAGTTACAATTACCTGCGAACTATTCCAGAATCTGACCATAAAAGGAATATAGATATATTCATTTATTTTTTTCCCAGATTTATATAGATTTACTAGAAGTATGAGGTTGCATGAGATCTTACTGATTGTGATAAAAATAAATGAGTATATAAATATTCTATAACAATATATTACAATATGAGAACATGAAATGATATCTTCATTAACAGCCATAATGACAGAGTGAAATAGAAGTCAGATAGATTGACTTTTTAAACGTTGCAGGTCATTGGCATTATTTATTGTTATGATTTTTGAGCTGTCAATTTTCTTCAGTAAGATACGTCCTGAAGATGTCCATGCATATTTAAAATTGTTTTCTCTGGCGAATCGTTTAGTTTGTCCTAGGAGGAATTTTGCTTTTTGTGTTAAGTGATCCGATATATATATTCGTTGGGCATCTTGCGATACTCCTAGATCGTATGTATTTAATTTATTTGTGCTGGGAGTTGTGGCCTTTGTGTATGTTTTTATTTTGCATGAGAAATTATCTCGATCTAGTGTGTTATTAAAGGTCGCAATGATTGATCTGGGATTTTTTTCAGCAATTTTAGGCCCCATTCTATAGATTTTTTTTATTACCGAGTTCACATTTCCTGAAGAGTCCTCAAAGTTGATAATTTTTGTTATTTTATTGAGAATTTCTAAATAGTTATTAGAGATGGATTCTGGAATGCCTCTTATTTCAATATTACATATTTGAGACATATATTCTAGTCTGTCGATTTTGACGTCTTGTTGTGAGATTGTATTAATTAAAATGTTGTTTTGGTTTTTTAATTCGATTAGATCAGCATTATCTTTAACCTGTAATTTTTCCATAGAAGTCACACGCTTTTTTAGATCTTCCTGTTGATCCGCCATGAATTGGAATGACTTTAATAGATCATTGTTTTGTTTTAATATTTCTTCATATTTTTGATCATAGATGCTTAGTTTATTGTCTACAAAAGAAATCATTGTTGTTTTAAATTTTTCAAGTTCCTTCAAGAATATTTCCAATGTTAACGGCTGATTAGAGCCATCTGTGAATGATGAAGCTAGATTTTCACTGGTTATTGTAGGTGTGGTTGTAAGCTTCGCTGTTTGTGCAATTCGTTTTTGATTTTTGGCAACAGGTGTCAGGTCTTGATTGAGTTCATTCATGTTATTATCGATAAGTTTCTGTTTAGTTGATTTTGGAATTTTAATGCACTTCTTACATTTCCATTGTTGCGATTGAGATTGATTTTTTGCACCTCGGCGAGAAGTTTCCACTATATCCGCACACAAAATGTGATATCCATCTTCACATACAGAACATGCTATAAAGTCGGCCGGAACTTCAATGTTTTTTTCGCATGCAGTACATTGAGTATTCATTCTAAATTCGCTGAGCGTGAATTTCACACTAAAAGAGCACTATTGAATAATTGTTTCCTTTAAGGATGGATAACTTTGCTACACTTGAGATCTTCACTCTTTAATATTCAAGAACTATGGCACCGATTTTTGAGTTTATGACACAAGCTCTCGAGGAAAAACAAAAAACTCTTTTTGGTGCAAAAAACACACTTTTTGTGAAAAGAAATACACTTGGACAGTGCGCAATCTTCGATTTAGATGAATTGACCACTTTTTAGCTATTTTCTATTGTTGATTTTGTTAATTTTTTGATAATTTGAAGGAGATACAGAAAAACGTCAATACTAGACTTGACAGTGTTGACTATTACCATCTTAACCCGGAGGCTGCCGTGCGCATCTATGTTTGATTCAAGATTCCGGGCCCTCGCTGCCGCGCGCAATCATACGTGATTTTAATTTCATCTTGCGATATCTCGGAACTTTCTGTATAGATGGCGCAAAACTCAGGCTTAAAAAATAATTTGAACCTTTATCTAGCGACATCTCTACACAGATGTGACAAATGATTTTGTTTATATTATGAAAGACCTCGTCAAACTGGAGACTACAATATTTCCCCTCTCAGTGTTTGAATTCCCCGCGCGCGCGTAGTTGTGTTAGTGTATCACGTGGTTCCTTCTTATCTCGACGCGACGGTTCGCGAATACTTAGAATCTGCAACTAATCGTGGTTCTAACGTTATTATTTCAACAAATTGTTTTTATTAAGTGGTCATATTTTTAGTGCAAATAAGTTTTGTGGTAATCAACATGTTTTGTTTTTTAAATGAAATAAGTTGTTATATCCGCCTTTCGAGTGAAAAAGTAATAATATACATTTTATTTTAATTATCTGTGTTTAGAAACTAATTATTGTGTTAATTTGTCGTTTTTCCTAATATTTTTTTTTGTAACCCTCCATCATGGCTCGACGCGACTTGTCTGATGACCAAATAAGAGAATATTGTCTCGATTTTATATCTGTTAAATTCTTTTACTGTACACAACACCATAAAAAATTCAGGTATGAGCTTCCCCGATTATCATTTATGTGTGATAAGACAAGTAATCGCAAAAGACCACAAAAAACTCAACTCTACTCAACTCCTCATTCGTCTCATCATGACACACCATTACGTCTGCTTTCAAAAGAGGTTGTAAACATCAAAACAATCCAAGCCATACAGAGCCTGCCATGTTTGTGCGAATACAAAACTTAAACAAAGCCGCAGAAAAATGGCTCGATATGTGTTCCCAGTGTAATGTGGCATTGTGTATTCATTCTTGTTTTAAAGTCTACCATTCGAATAAAAACTATTAACATAAATAATACGATAAGAAACTGTAAATAAAAGTTTAATAAATAATGAAGTTTAAAACAATAATATTATCACAATTGTATCGTGAGAAATTTAATAGTGAGCCGTTGCAGAGGTCCCACTTCGGAGACGTGAATACTGATATTACTATAGTATGTCTGTATGTGTTGGTGAGATTACTGATTTGATAATGGCGGCGGGTCGAAGTTTGTTGATGTTTCATAGATAGTTTTTATTCGTCAAATAATGCATCAATTCATAAAGATATCTTGTTTAGACTTTTCAAAAGTGTAACGTAAACAAGTTTTTTTTTGTTTTGGTAATAATTTACAATCTCTAAGTGCTGAGGATAATAAATAATAAGGCAATGTAAAATATTCTAAAAATCCTTGGCGTGGGAGTATCTACCTTGTCTTTACTTTCGGGCAGGAAAAGGGTTAAATGCTTTTGGCCTCAAATAGGTTTTAGAAAATTAAAAAAATAGATGTTTATGAGTAATATCTAACAATTAGATTGATTTGGATGACAAAAGAGTTACCTCTCATGGAAATTTGTATCACAATCATCCACTGGATCGTCATTTCGGTAATTTTGTATTTGTTGGCCCACACTATGTGAGATATTGGAAGTTGTGAACGATGAAAACCTTACCCCTCAACGGCCTTCGTGGACGAGGGGTAAGGCTCTCGATTAACAATCCGAAGGTCGCGGGTTCTAATCACGTCGTTCACAAGTACTCACCCCTCCTTCCCCTCTCCATTACCTTCAGCCTCACAACAAAACCCAATTGGGGTTGATAGACTCAATGGCTCCAGACGGTTGGGAGCAGTTAGAAATCTTGTGCGGTATTCAAGTATATATATATTTTTTGAACGATCTATAGTCCTGTCAGGGGTAATGTCTCTTTCTGTTAAATGCATAATTTGAGAGATAAGTTAGGCTGACGGCCTTCGCGGTTGAGGGCTAAGGCTCTCGACTAGCAATCCGGAGGTTGTGGGTTCAAATCCAGACATGCAAAAGTAAATTTTATTCGATTGATTTGTATAATTTCACAATTTAATCATAAAATAATATAAGGTATAATTATTTAAGGCACGCTACAGAGTTGAATATACTCTCAGTATCGTCCCGGTGTAAAACCACTATTCAGAATTGAAACGTTGCTTGAAATGGATTTAGCAGTTTTTGGTGATCAGAATAGCCAAGTATTTCCCCACCTTCCTCCTCTCCATCTCCTTCCACTCTCCACTACCTTCAGCCTCACAACATACCCCAATTGTGGTTGCCATAAGCTCACTATCTCCAGGCGTTTGGGAGCAGTTGGGACTCTTATAAGGTATTCACATAAAAGAAGAAGCTATGTTACAATTCACGGGAAGGAGGGAGAGGTTACAATGAAGCAATAGCCTTACCAATTCCTCAATTTCTTAAATGATGCATGTAACAGAAAGAGAGATTACAACGGACCCCAACAGCGGTAAGCCTATAATAATTATGATAGATATGTTATATAAAGAATTACAATCGCATTTCTTCAGCATCAGGACTGTCCTCCATAAGGTCGTCCACCAGCTCCATCTGATGCACGATCTGCTGCACCTGGTGCTCCTGCGTTTCTGGGCCCCCATCTGCTAGCAGGGGCACGTCTATGCCCGGGATCTTGGTGCCCACGGCACCTAAAACACACACATAAATAATAAAATATACAAATCATTACAGACTCTTGTGTGTTCCAGAATCCAAGCTGCTCAAATAATATTTTGTGAAAGGAGTGGCAGGAGTCACAAAACCCTCGAGTATGCTTGATGATCTTTGATGTGATCGAACCCCTTCATATCTGTGTAGAAAAGTTGAAGACGAGATGGTTTGGATAAGCACTCAGACTTCGGGAAGGCTGACTTTGGCATAAAATATTGGCTGTGCTTTCAGAGGGAAGATGTCTATGCAACCATCCTAGAGAAACTTGGAAAAAGCAACCCCAAAAGCTGTGCGAGAGGCAGAATGAGAGAATGTAATTCAATTTTCCAGTTCAACTTAATAAGGTCGTTTTAAACTTGTAATACTTTTGGATAAAGTAATTCTGTTTTTCTGTTTCAGGTCAAAAAATATCTTGGTACAAATTATTTTTTAACACTTCTTAATTAATTTACTAAATGAAACAACTATTTATGTCAGGGGAGATGGTAAAAGATGCTTTAAAGATCCAATTTCTAATTTCCAATTTCAAAATTTCCCGTGTATTGATGCCATTTTTTGTGCCTCTTCAATCTAAATACGCACACAATATTTAAATCGGTAAATATTTCCCTAACCGCCGCACTTCAAATAGGCACAGATTATGGAAATTATCCATCGTTTTTACTTAATTACTACAAGAAATAGACAGATAGATGGTAAAATATGCATTATTCATTTTTATTCAATCAAAGTTCAAAATTTACCTGTTAAAACAATCACTTTGCCGCCATTTTGAACTTCTTTGTATGGATTGAATATAAATATGTATAAATTACTTAATTAACCCAAACCAAGAACCTAATAACC
Organism: Hesperophylax consimilis; assembly: GCF_061612785.1. Lineage (NCBI taxonomy): Eukaryota > Metazoa > Arthropoda > Insecta > Trichoptera > Limnephilidae > Hesperophylax > Hesperophylax consimilis. The sequence continues at coordinate 26,046,687 of NC_142847.1, forward strand.
AATTTTGTGCATGTACATAGTTGGTTCTTGTAGTAATTGTTGAAAAAAGTGTAATTTCCATAACCTGTGCCTAAAGGCGCGGCGGAAGGAAATAATTACCTTTAAATAACCCAAACGAAGAATTTTATAATGTAGTTTGTTCATGTTTTTCCATTTTCCCTGACATAATTGAGTTAAAACAAAAATGCAATTCCAATAATAAAACAACAAAAGAAAAATTCTACAAACAATATATATACGAAAAAACATTAACTCCGAAACGTTTCTGGGATATATTTCGAAAAATCACCAAAACAAAAAATAATAAGTCGTCATTCATACATTCATTAGACACTAAAAACACAAACACTGCTGACCCCAAGGGGATGGCTAATTTTGCAAATCATTATTTTACTTCCGTAGGAGCTTCACTCGCTAACAAAATACTCGATAAATGTAAGAAAACTGAATCCGATCTAGCCAACATACCTTCAACTGTTTATAATTGTAAATCAGATGAGATTCAAACAACGACTAATGAAGTAATGAAAATGATAGATGAACTCAAGGCATCGAATGCTTGTGGGTCAGATAAAGTGTCAACAAATTTGTTAAAAGTGTTGAAACCACTTATAGCTAGTACTATTGCATTTATCTGTAATCTTAGTTTCAAATCAGGCATATTTCCGAACCACTTAAAAGAATCAATTGTCATACTGATTCACAAAAATGGAGACAAATCGGATATACAAAATTATCGGCCTATATCTCTACTAAATTCAATCTCAAAAATTATTGAGAAAATCGTCAAAAATCGTCTTACCCTCTACCTAGAAAATCACAAGATCCTATCTAAGAACCAATTCGGCTTTCGACCCGGTTTAGGAACAGAAGATGCTATTGCTAAGCTGACTGATATTATTTCCAATAATATTGACCAGGGAGTTAAGTCCATCGCTCTCTTACTTGATCTGGCAAAAGCTTTTGATACCATCTCCCATAAAATACTTCTGAAAAAACTACAGGCCATCAGGATTCAGGGACAGCTATTCAAATGGATGGATAGTTACTTAGCGAATAGATACCAAAAAGTAAAAATTAATGATACTGTTAGCGATCCCGCCCTTATAGAATTTGGTGTACCGCAAGGGAGTACCCTAGGACCACTTCTGTTCAGTATTTATATAAATGATTTGTGTAACAGTAATCTCTCCAATCACATCATAACATTTGCGGACGATACTGTCTTAATATTTGAAGGAAGAAACTGGAATGCTGTACACAACAAAGCAGAAGACGGTATTAACCAGCTAAAATATTGGTTAGATTATAATCTTTTGACTCTCAATTCAGAAAAAACAAAATTTATACGATTTAGTGCGACAGAAGCGGGCCAACCCAAAGAATTATACAATATTTTCATACATAAATGCAACGAATCAACTATCTGTAATTGCTATAAATTAGAATGCGTGAACAGTATAAAATATCTCGGTATTGTTATCGACAGACATCTTAGATGGGACGGACATATAGACCTTGTGACTACTAAGGTTAGAAAGCTGACGCATATCTTTATGCCAATTAGAAATATCCTATGTCTAAAAGATTTAAGACTCATTTACAACGCTATGTGTGAGTCACTATTAGACTATGCATCATTAGGCTGGGGTGAATGCGCAAAAATGGTTTTAGACCAATTAGCAAAGGCCCAAAAATCCTTACTAAGGGTAATCATGAAAAAACCTTTTAGGTACCACAGCGATTCACTATTTGAAGAGTTACGAGTTCTAGATGTCAGACAATTATACATGAGGAAAATAATTTTGAACACTCATAAAAAACGTCATCTCTACCCATCTATAGACCACTCTCACGACACCCGACACTCACGGAGGAATCCAATCGTACCACCCACAACCAAAACTTCACTCGTGCAAAGACATTTTTCATTCCTAGGCCCAAAACTTTACAACTTTATACCTGATGCTTGGAAAAAGGAAAGCATAGGTGCTCTTCGTAAATCGATCACTGTCTGGCTTCACCAATTAGGGAGAAAAGAGTGTGAACTCACACTTTTCCAAAAATAAAACAAACAAAATATCAAACACATTAAGAAAACAAGAAAATAAACAAAACTAAAAAAAAAACCAAACAAAAAAACCAATCAGTTAACTTTATAACTTTTTGCTTTTAATCTTTTATAATAATATTTTTTTTTATGTATCATTATTTTTTAGTTATATATATTTAATTTTTTTTTTCTTTTAGTTATGTATATATTATATTACTTTTCTTTTTTTTTCCTTTCCTTTTTTGTTTTTGTTCTTACAAAATATGTATGCGTGCATGAATACTAACTCAATTTTGACTGTCCTAAAACGGGAATTCCTCCTAGTTGGGCAGTCAAAGTATTTTTATGTATATATACATGTGTCATTGTATCATCACCTGTACTAAATAAATAAATAAATAAAAATAAAAATAAAATAATATGGGTGTATTTAGAAGTAAGCAGAGAATGGAAATGTTTCCAAAATCTGGTCATGTAATGGGCATTGTTGGGTTAGAATTACAACATTGTACAGTTTACTTACCAACGTTTGTTACATGTCGTGATGGCAGAAAATTGATGGCGTTTTGATGTGCATTTTTATGCAACGATCGCGCTCGTCTCACGGTTTGGGCCGCGTGGGACCACTGCTGTTCCCCGTCCGCCATGTTGTCCACATGCATGCTCCGGCTTCTTCCATAGGATCCAACATCGTACGTATTGCTTCCCATATCTCCCAGTTCGAAGGAGTGGCGAGGTTCCACTCCATCATCAGTCGCCTCCACTCGATTCGTGTTGAAACGACGCATTGTATCAATGAATTCTTATCAGCACTCAACTAATCCTCGGCATGTTGAAACTGGTTCGCACAAAGGAACTCTTTTAATTTGGCACTTTTTAGCACTGCATAGAAGAAAGATTTTGATTACTAACTATTTTGTTAAAACTATCAAGAGCGCGAAAGAATATAAACTGATCACTGATCACCTAAACTTTTGCGGTTTTCCCTGTGACAGAAATTAATAGATTGAGGAACTGATCACTTCAATACGCGGTATTATCTTATCGGCAGGTATCTGGCTATATCATGTTTATAACCCCAACAATATAATTGTAATTATCATGGATGATTCACTTTTAATTTGTTGACATATTCTTTAATCACGTAAATAAACGAGAATTTGCACTAATAGATGATGTTAATCGTATTTATATATTATATTCATATAACTAGTATTCTCACGTCCCTCCCGATAATGAAATAAATACAAATCACACCATTTTCTATTTTGATTTACGCCAAAACGAATAAATAATATCAAAGTTTTCAGAAGTTTTCCCAAGTGACAGTTAAATCATTGCCATAGATAAAAATTAAGCAGCTGATACAATTCAATAATTTGTTATTTATATTTATTATGGGGCAATTTTGAACCCATCCGAAGCAAAAGCCCTCACATGAAATAATAAATCAATAATTATTATTGCCAATCATCTGATTGAGAATCAAAAATATTTAAAAAAAAAAACACGTCGTAGAAGAGTCTTTCACTAGTCTCTTGGAGGCACATATATAATATAATTGATGATAGAATTGCCGATCTGAACCTAAACTTATAGAAAAGGAACGGAGCAACCGCAAATGGCGCGAAACACCGCTTGCAGTTGTTTCGTTCCTTTCCCGTATTTCATAGCTCGATTCGCGTTCGGTTCACAAATGTATACGTACCATAATGTACTGAATGAAGAGACTGCCGATGTCACCGACTGGCTGAATAAAATCTCAGCATCTCGCGAACCTACACAAGGCCGGCCTTGAGCCAAGCGGTGCCTGGCGCGAGTTTTGACGCCCCTTGCCTCTTGTCGGTGATCCCTGTAATCAAATATTCGAATGATTGGTATTTTCGTGTAGCGCCGTTTATATGAAAAATAATTTCAAGGGAAATGTGTTAGATGACTGTTAGCTGTTAGGTTAGGCCAGAGGTCGGCAAAGTGCGGCTCCGGAGCCGCATGCGGCTCTTTAGCCTCTTAAGTGCGGCTCCCGCGCAAAAGTTCACGGAAAGGCGCGCAAGACGCGCCGATGGTATCGGCGGGTGACGCCTGTGGGGTGCGCGGTGCGAGGGAGACTCTTCTCGCGTTTCAATAAGTCTGGTTGGCGTTGGATAGCAGTCACATGGCAGTCACAGGCAGTCACCTCGCCAGTCGCGTTTGTCGCGCACGTATTACAAGGGTTTTTTTTCCATCCAGCTGCACATTCTACAGGTATTTACATCATTAATTTAATATTTATTTGATATATGTATATGATAATCATTTAATTATAATGTTATTTATTTAGTGTTGGTGTCGGAAAAAAATTATATTATAATATGATAGTTATTTAGTATTGGTGACGGAAAAAAATATTTTTGGGATTTTTTTGTAGGTCCCCTATTTCACATGGCTACCAAAAAGAAGCAAAGAAAAACGGAAGATGAAAACCGTAAATTTAGAGTTGAGTGGACCGAGACTTTTGCGTTTATTCAAAATTTAGATGGCCTTCCGACATGTCTTATTTGTAAGGAAAAATTGGCGCATAACAAGAAGTGAAATTTGGAGAGACATTTAAAAATAAATACACTTCATTTAGCAATAAATATCCTGTCGGTAATGCAAGGAAAAAAGCAGTTGAGGAACTCCAGAAGACTCAAGAGACATTAACTTCTGTATTCAACAACTGGATGCAATCTTTCAGTAATGTTAATATGGCAAGTTTTGTTGTTAGTCGAGAGATTGCTAAGAGAGGGAAACCGTACACAGACGGCGAATACATTACAAGTTGTTTTGTAAAGGCATCCGAAGAACTATTTCTGGATTTTAAGAACAAGGCAGAAATTAAAAAAAAAAATTAAAGAGTTCCGTTGTCTGTCAAAACAGTGAAAGATAGAACACTTAAAATGTCTTCGAATATAACCATCCAGCAAATCGAAGATCTAAAATTGGTTTAGGCTTTATCAATAGTAGTTGACGAGTCTTGTGACATAAATGATACAGCGCAAGTTTCGCTTTTTGTAAGATTTATTTCTCATACAGGTCCTAAAGAAGAACTTTTAGGATTATTGCCACTCAAAGGTCAGACGCGTGGAGAGGATATCGCAAACGCTGTAATTGGATGTCTGGATAAATATCAAATTTCTCTCGAAAAAATTGTGTCGATTTCAACAAACGGGGCCAAAAGTACGACCGGACACAGAAAGGGGTTTGTTGCTCTTTTGAAAGAAAAAATAATCACGAGATACTTGCTTACCATTGCATCATTCACCAAGAAGCGCTTTGTGTGCAGACATTTCCAAAAGAAATTTGTAAAGTTATGGAATTGGTGATTACGATTGTTAACTCCATTTTAGCTAAAGCTCTTAATCATAGCCAATTCAAAGAATTTTTAGTTGAAATGGAGAGTGAGTACGGTGATCTTCTGATTCATAACAAGGTTCGTTGGTTATCAAGAGGGAACGTTTTAAAGCGTTTCGAATTGCTGTTTACAGAAATCAAAGCATTTCTCCTTGAGAAGGGTGTTGACTATCCAGAACTAACAGACGATAAGTGGATTCAAAACTTTTATTTCCTGGTAGACGTTACGTCTCATCTAAATAAACTTAATCATAAACTACAAGGGAAAGGAAATACAATTTTTTCGATGTTAGAAGAAGTCGTTTCATTTGAAAACAAATTATCCCTCTTTGCTGAAGATTTTGCAAGGGAAACATTGTTTCACTTTCCGAGTCTGCTGAAGCATCGCCAAGAAAATAATTCTTTCATTGACAAGCACTACTAAATATGGAGCTCTAAATTTGAACGTCTTTGTGTTGATTTATAAATACTGGAGAAGAAAAAATGTGAGCTTAGTTCACAACACAAGTGGTCTACCTTGAAAGACCTAGAGAAGGAAGACATGATCATATTCAACGCTTGGAATAGTATTCCCAACTCTTATGACCAGCTGAAAAAACTCGCTTTTTCTGTACTATCCCTTTTCGGTTCTACATATTCATGCGAACAATCTTTTCAAGCATGAACTTTATCAAGAGTAAACTGAGAAGTCGTCTTATTGATGACAACCTGGAATCGTGCCTAAAATTAAGAACAACAACATACAAACCTGACTTACTCAAACTTTCGAAGGAGATGCAAGGGCATGGTTCGCATTAAGTACTTATTATGATTGTCATTGTCATGGTTTTATATATATTATTTTTAATCTGTTTTTTTAATTTTTCTTTGTACAATATTTTACGTTACTTAAATCTTACAAAACTGATCAATCAGTTTGATTGTAAGAAATTCATTTCATTCATTTAATCTCATTTTGCCTGTTTATTTGTTTGAAATAAAATAATTATATCTCAACTTAATATTTGAATAGGTAATACATCATAATTACGTAATGGTGTAATACTTAATATTAAAACACTTAACTGATTATTATAGTGCTTTTATAATTGGCTCTTATTTTTTTTTTAAATCGTTGTAATGTACATATTTGGCTCTTTGGCAAATAAGTTTGCCGACCTCTGGGTTAGGCGATTCGGCGCCAGGTGCGGACTCCTCCAATTGCGCCTGAATAGGGCCGGCCCTGAAACTAAAGTCTCCTCCGCCATACGAAGAAGAAGTATGACATGTACAATATCATAACTGGAACAAATCAGATAAGAGACAGTAAAAAACGAATGATTACGGCTAACTACTCGATATTTTAATATAATATAATTACAAATCTATTCAACATAAAATAAAACAAATACTTATGGAAATCGACAATGTTATAATATTATTTTTTTTTTTAAAAGAAAGACAATCATTCCCGGGTTACGAATAACCTGAAAATATTTGAAAATCTCCTATTACCACCACAGTAAGCTGAAAATGTTGCTTGTGTTGTGATGGAGGACTTAGCCAGCTGAGGAATTGAACACACTACGCCTGAGTGGGACCCAAGCGCGATGTCAACTCGACCACCGACCGGTAATATAGATAATATTAGGATAGGCTATGTTCTTCTCTTTACTGTTCTGTTTTATCCTTGTTCTGTTTTATCATTATTCTGTTTTATCATGGAACCCAGAAATGGATAGGTACTTCCCAATATATTTTTTGTATAAAATCTCATCAGCAAAATGTGTTGACAAAAATATTGTGTATAAAAATATCATGGAGATGAAAGGGATGTTTACAAAGACATCTAAAGAAGGTGCCTACCTACTACCTACATAATATTACCAAACATATTTTATGGTGATTCATCGTTTTCAATATTCCAAGCAAATATTTTTGTAATATTGCGGTGATGGATCTACCGAATAGCTGAGAAAAGATAGATTTATTCTAGTACTTACCATTTTCTCCAATAATTCTTTATTATCTCTAATAATTCGCATTTATAATACACGTGGACTCGGTTATTTTCTATTCATCCATCATCTGGGATAAATCGAGGGTAGGTACCTACCTACCACCGTTGTTCATATTAATGGCGTCATCAGTGCAGCCATTAGTGTAATTAGATAGGTACTCATAATTCATTATCATTGTTGGTTAAAACTGAAAATGGATTGACTACATCAACGGCATCACAATATTGGCATGACTGTGAGTGGTTTATTTATGGTATGACTCAAACGGGGTGAGCACTAACAGCGGCGTATTTTATAAAAAATTACCTAACCAGTTCACCAGTTCACTGTACAGGCAGTTTACTAGTGCTAGATAGCTCAATTTTATTCTGAGAAAGAAGAAGAGGAATTTATACATTTTTCATCTTTGTTAGCTAACGGTATTTAACTCAGTTCAGTGGTGGGTGGTTTATTTATGGTTTTGTGCAGAATTCGGTTTATACCAATTGATTTCCGATCCGCGGGGCAACGGGATTTTTGTCGAGGAGACGTGGGGGGTCAAGTGTGCCCATTTGCAGTAGTTATAAACTGTTTCAATTTAAGATTCAAACATTTCTATAAAAGTTTAAAAAAACTAAATTAACAACAGACGCTAAACTAAAAATCCAATAATCCAATAACTAATCCTCGTGAAACCTATCCAATGCCCTGCTTTCTCCCCCTAGGACTGCCTGGGAGAGGGTGACGACATCCCACCACCAAAAAATGAGGTGCACATTTCACCATTTTCTTTTGTCTCATAATTTTTCATTTTTGCAGGTGGCTGTAAATTATTATTTTTACCTTTTATTGTTGATACCTTGTACATATGACCTGTTAAACTAACCAAATAGAGTAGGTTTTACTAACAAGTTACCAGAGATGTGCTTTATTTCAAATAAATCCATTTCAAATGGAAATGCAAAATGCAAAATGGGTATTTTACATTTTGCATTTTAAATGCTTTTCTAAAAACCATTTTGCATTTTAAATGCTTTTCTCAATGCATTTTCCATTTTAAATGCTTTTTTGCAACATTCTTCCTACTATCTCCACTCATCTTTTTTTCATAAGCCCCAAATATCAGTCGGTCCTCAACCTCGCTATGAGAGATAATTTACATTTGTCAAGTTGCTCCCTGGTAGGAGCCCTGGCAATTGAGTGATACTGATTCAAATACTGAACATGGGGCCATGACGCTGTAATATTAAATGTTAGATAGCAGTTTCTATGTTTTTAAGTTGGCAACATTCCCGTCAAATTTTTTGTGGTTTCATAATCTGTAGTTGTGGTGTTTTTGGATTTACCATCATGTAATATGTTTGTTCTACATTGATGTCCATTATTAAATGACAAAATTGTTTAAAAATTCTATAATTATTTTGATTGTTTGACCTGAGAAACCATTTTGCATTTTCAATGCATTTTGAAAATAGGTATTTTGCATTTTGCACTTGAAATGCTTTTCTAAAAACCATTTTGGATTTTGCATTTTCAAATGGAAAAGTTTTGACCCATTTCCATTTTGCATTTCAAATGGTTTTGGGTACCCATTTTGCACATCTCTGCAAGTTACTAATACGCAGCACTTGCATACTGCGAATAACATTGTATGCGTGGAAATTTTGGAGGTCTTGTTTTGAAATTTTAAATGTAGACTCGTTATTTCAAAAAAAAAATAGCGTCCTTGCGAGAGCTCTGAAGGGGTACCATCAGTACCTAAAACAGGGCGGGGAAGTGGTGGACCTTCTCCAGACGCTAAACTAATCAAAAAGATGCATTGGATCGATTGGAGCAGCGGGACGACAAACAATACTATTTAAAAACCAAGAAACGAAGAATTGCAGATGAAAAAAAAGTATCAGCAAAGCTACAAAAAGGATTAATAACTGTTAAAAGTAATATTGTGCAAAGTAAATGACACTGACTATCGAGAATGACATAAGGTTGGCATTAGCGACAACTCAAGCGCGATTTTAGAAATTCGTTAAAAAAGTTAAATGTCAAGCATCACTTTAAATATGTTTAAATCAAAAATAGTACGCTAAATATATAAAAAAATAAAAAATCTGACACAATATTGTCACCTGCAAATATCATTAATTTGGACAGATTATATTAATTTCGGAATTCCCAGCACCAGAAGAAACCCCTCCCAGCGGTCAGTTGGCTTTTGTAAAATGGGGTTGCGACCCGAAAGAAGTTGGAAACCCCTGCATTAGAGGATATTGTTTACATCGTCATGAGGGGTAAAACAGGCTGATCATGTGATTTTTTTTATTACAAACAAAATTTGCTAGATTTTTTGTGACGAGATTACTTTTACGCTTGAAAACTGTATAGATGACAAAATCAGAATAGGTAACAACAATTCCCCTTTTTATTTTATGAATGTAGCCTCTACGAAATCTTACGAAATAATTTGTATATGAATGTCGAAATTCATTTATGTAAAGCGGCACTAAAATTAAAATATTTGAGTTTCAAACTGGCATAAAAGCATTGATTAGTCTATGAATAAAGGTCATTATTTCGGTTAATGTTTCGGATCGCTGGCCAAGCTTGATTAAATTATTATAAATGGCTATCATCCCGCACAACGAAAGCGAATTTTAATTTTACGAGTGGAAAATTGGAATGTTAAAATTTAAATTTTCCTAATGCAGATATTTGCCCTTTTAAAACGTTTTATTAAAAAAATAAATCGTATTAAGCATGGCCAGCGATCCCGAATACTTAAATTTTTTTCTTTCATTTTGATTGTTGTTTTTTGTGCGCATTAGTAGCCTCCTGAGTGTATTCTGAAGACGTTTGTCTGGATTTTGATTTTCTGTTGGGAAAATACGAGTATCATTACCGCGGAGTGACAGAGGGTAAACATAATCTTCATTTGACCGCGGGTGTTAGATACACATAAAAACTTGCAACAACATATTATGCCAATCCATCACTAAGGTAAAGCTTCAATGAAGTGCGAATTGGAAACGGTTCCATGATAACTCAACACAGTGACAATTCAACACACTTTTAAAAAGTGATATAAAGTCATTAGAAACGAAGAATTTTTTTTTTAACATAACTTAACCTAACCTACATAACCCAGTTAATAAAGTTTTTGTTTCATCACTTTCCATGACTTTATATAACTTTTTAAAGATGTGATGATTTATCCGGTTACCATTGGATACATACTGCAGATATGCAGCAAAGACTTTGTCCACTGAAGCAGAAAAACTCGAAGGTGAAAGCTCTTGCATTTATTAGCATAGCCTTTTCTGTCTAGAATGTATAGGAAAACTTAACTGTTTTTAGCATGAAACCGTGGAACTTTGAAATATTCAGTTAATTAACAATAAAAAACGTAAATTATACTTTAAAAAGCACTTTCATACACTTTAATATTATATTTTCTGTGCCTTATAATAATACTAATACTCCAAAATAAACTCTTTAATTTCCCGGGATAGTTCAAACCCAGGGAAACTATAGCTCACCGCGATAAGCGCACAGTGACGATCAAATTTCAAATTGTACGATTTATAACAATACTAGTGGATCTCTCGCAATGCTTCGCTATTGCTAATGTCTTTTTCGAGCACCTCCAACTTCTTCCACCATTCACTACTGTATACCAAAATGTTACTGTTAAGAAAACTATATTACATCGACTTAAATTCGACCTCGTATCTCATTACGGTGCAGATATATTACGTTAAGTATTCCTCGGGCATCCCCGAATTCTTCTACCATTTAAACATCTCTAAACACTCCTGGCACTAATAAAAACAAACTTTGAAATTTTCAGCGATATCGGTCGACTACTTTTCGAGTTTTGCAAGCACAAACATACCGAGCCTGATTTTTATATATTAAGATTTGAAACCAGTTAGAATTTAACTCAAGCATTTGGAATTAATTTTATGATATAAGACGTTGTTCTGCCACAGACCGTCTTCCATGTAGGGAATTTTTGGGTACAAAACTATCCTTTATTATAAGCTGGAACCAACCATACACATTCACACAATTTCATTGAAATTGGTTGGCCGGTTTCGGAGATTAGCGTGTACAAACACAGTGACACGTGGTTTTTATGTATGATAACGCCATAATAGCAAAGTGAGTTTTGGCATTTGGCCATTGCACCATCATTTACAAGAGCCTAAGGCGATTTTTGTTATAAATTCTCTGCGGGTTTGATATTAAAATATAAGCTTATCTATACGTTTTAGTTATTACCACGGATATTCGAACACAAAAATGGTTGGGATGTGTGCCAAGAGTATTAAATTCGTGTGTTTATTTATTACATTTTATATTTTGTACCTTCATTTTATTATATTATTTTTTTAAATTTTTTTTTTATTTATTACTTGTAAATTATTTAACATTATAAATAATAACAATATGCAGACTTATATATAAAATTTTTTCGTTTTTTATTCTACTACTCCATAAGTTGAGCTCCAGGAGCTCGTGTTTATGGAAGGAGTATTTACCTTTAGTTCTAATGATTTTTTTTACAATAATCAAAAACTTTTGATATAAATACAAACATAATATTAACATAGGTACACAAATTAGAAAAGTGTGTTTTTAAAGATAATTAAAATAATATATCTTCTTACAGATTAAGTAAGCGTGAGGAAATTAAGGGTACAATATATCAGGTAAACAAATTAGAAAAATAGTTTTTTTTATTTATTTATTTTTTTGAAAGCTGACCTTTATTGACTGAAAATTATTACATTTTTTTTTAGAAAATGTGTAGATAGTCCCACGAAGCTGCCACATGGCTGCTTGTCTGCAGGTTCTATCTCAATATACAATTATAATACAATATTTATATCTTAAATTCAATATCTCCCGTTATATAAAATAAATAACAGACTCTTACATACAATCATAGAACTCACTAAAGCGTCCCAAGTACACAAACACTTTGAATGACAATACGATAACGTACATTCAAAAGTAAAAGACAATATAGCACACAAATAACACACATTCAAAAGTAATACATATACGATAACACACATTGAAAGTGAATAACATCGTTTACTGTAGCACAATGCAATAGAATTAAAATTCTAGTTAACTTAGTGAAAAATGTTATTTTAATTTTTTTTTCTGGAAATAAAAAGCTTGTTAGTGAAAGGAAAAAAAATAAATACATTCATTTATAGTAGAATTAAAACTTTCAAATAATGTCTTTCCCTTTCTTCTTTGTTTGCTCTATTTTTTGAAAGATATACAGATTTTTCATTTATAAGCCACATCTTTACAGTTTTCATGCTTAAACTCTTATTTTCTGAAAAAACAAATTTATTTTTGAGCTTATTAAAAATAACTGGTACACAGTACTCCAGCGTTCGGCTTCCATACTTATTTGTTATTTTGGGTATTTTCAGCCCTTTTTTTCTGTAAGACGTGTGCTATGACTATGTACCAGTGGTTTTTTATAAGTACTATCGCCCCAGTTATCTTTAATGGTAAGGAACCAAAATATACCTTTTATTGGCAGGCCCTCAGCACAATATAAGAGTTGCACATTGTGTCTTTGTCTATACTCTATACATATTAGGTGATAAAATTTTTTTAATGATAGAGGTTTGGAAATTTTGTACCTACTTAATATATGTCATGCTTGTATTTCCCCAGCTTCTAATTCCATATCTAAGAATAGATTCTACTAATGAGAAATATACAAGTTTGAGTGTGCTATGAGGCAAGACAAATTTTAATTTATAAAAACTGTTTGCTAGAGCTCTGAGCTGGTTACATATTTTAGTAACTTGCTTATCCCATTTAAATGTGTTATCTACTTTTAATCCCAGATAAGTATACTCGTTGACAAAATCAATTTTCTCACATTGGCAATTAGATATTATTTTTCTATGGATGCATTCAAAGTTATGTGCTGTTAGTTTGGGAATATTCCACATTTTCAAACTAGGTGATCTGATATACATGCATTTTGTTTTCTTTACATTTATAACCAATCCTACATCGTGTGCCCATTTTAGCAGTTCATCGAAGTCGGTTTGCAATTCTTGAATCGCTATTTGAGGATTTTCATTAGATACTACAAGTGCGGTGTCATCTGCGAAAATGAATCTGCGCGCTTTTCTAAATAGTTTCGACATAGCTATGACATATATAATATACAATTTTGGACCCAAAATTGACCCCTGTGGGACACCAGACCTTACAAATTTAGATTTACTCATCTCATTCAATATTTTTACCCTCATTATTCTATTTGATAAGTAGTTAATAAAAAAAGTTAGCAGTTTACCACGGATTCCAATAATTTGTAGAAATTTTATTATTTGTTTATGGCATAGTGTATCAAAAGCTTTAGAGAAATCAATATAGAGTACAAGTACATGTTTTTGAGAGTTGAGCTGGGTGTTTATGAAATTAGAAAAATTATTAAGTAGTGTGTCACAGCTTTTTTTTTCTGGAACCCGTACTGACATTCGTCAATGATATCAAATTTATTTAAATATCCATCTAGGTATATTGCTATATATTTTTCGAGAATTTTTTCCAAAGCAGGTAATAAGGAAATAGGTCTGTAATTATTTATAATTGAATGATCACCGCCTTTAAAAATAGGTCTAACAATACTAGTTTTTAATCCTTCAGGTATTTGGCAAGTATCAATTATTGTGTTTATAAAATGAGTAATTACTGGGCTCAGTATTTTTACATGTTTTTTTATATCATACATACGTATTTGGTCCAATCCTGATGTTTTTGAGTTTTTCAATATTCCGATAATAGATTCGATTTGTTTTACGCTAGCTTTGGGTAGGTACATAGAATGCGGTAAATCGTCTAGCTGGTATGGAGACGCACGGACATCACATTTGTGTAGTAACTCATTTACTCCCTCATCAAAGAAGTTAGCAAAATTTTCTGCAACTTCATCCGTCGGTTTGGTCTTCAAGAAGTATTTAGATATAACTGCGTCACAACTGGATTTGTTTTTTCTTCCTAATATTTTGTTTATTTCGTTCCACGTTTTTTTATATCCTTAAAACAATTATTGAATTTGTTATTGAAGTATGTTTTTTTTTGCATCTAATATTTGCTTATTTAGATTATTTCTGTATTTTTTGTAGTCTTTTTCATATTTCTTGTTTGTTGGCATGTTTTTCCATTTTCTCCATAATTTATTCCTTGTTTGTATATTTTCTATGAGAATTTCGCTTATCCAACTTTTTTGATTATGGCAATACGTATTTTTTACCAATTTTGTGATACTACTTTTTTCGTAGATTTTTTTAAAGTGTGATTTAATGTCTTGATATATGATATCCGGATCAGTGTGAATTTGAATTGAGTTCCAATCAGTTTTTGTAATCATTTCTCCAACTTTTTTTTCAGATAGTAGGTACAGTGTTGTATTCATGGTGCGATATTTTGCTTTTGTCCTTAGTATAAAGGTATACAGACACTGCAGTTATATAATGATCTGCTATCCTTGTTTCACATACGCATGAGTTAATTTCACACTTTTCTTTTTCTCTAATATATATGTGATCCAGACACGTCGCAGTTGTGTAGGTATTTACCACCGCTTCTCTCGTAATGTCATATATACATTTCACTAGACCGTAATTAGCTATTAAATTTTCGTATTGCAGAATTATTGAGTCATGTTTATTTAATAGGTTCAAGTTAATGTCTTCAAGTATCAAGATGGTTTCCTTAATATCAATGTTTCGTATTATATTTTCGAGCTGTTGTAGGAAGGTTTTTTTGTTCGTCTTCGGGGGTCGATATAATGCAAATAGATGTATTCGTTTGTGTTTGTTTACGGAGAAGGTTCCGTAGACGCACTCGAATGTAGTAGCTATTATTTTTTTTTTCGAATATATGGTTTTCTTTAAATTAATTATTAACTGTCGTTAAAATTGTACCACCTACATGTAAAAGCCCCCTGGGCGTTAAATAAATAAATATTACTCGCGCAGACAAGTGAAAAGTCACGGGATATTATAATTGTAACATTTATAAAATATTTACCACGATATTATGGACTGTCAATTAAATAAATAAAAGTTTTTTTGAAGGAAACAAATACTTTGGGGTGTGAAATTATGTATTAAACTAATGGTTACACCACAATCATACTCTCTAATTTTTTTAAATATGTATATACATATATATATATTTTTTAATTGCCGGTAACCCGGGCGTTTTTTGCAATAAAATAATCATATACAAACAAGTAAGTAACCCGCCTCACTAGAAGATTTCTGTTCTGAGTCTGATTCGACTCAGTATCTTATTACGGTGCAGAGATATTGTGTTAAGCATTCCCCGGGCGTCCCCGATTTATTCTACCACTTTAAACATCTCTAAAACTCCTGGAATTAAAAACAAAAAAACTGTTTTTTAGTCCTCGACAACAGCTCCATCCATCGTGTCCAAAACCCAACCATAAACTTCACAAAATTTAATTGAAATCGGTTGGGCGGTTTCGGATATTAGCACGTACGAACACCGTGATACCTGATTTTTATATTTTAATAATAATAATAATTAATTTTATTCCAGAATGTGGGGAGGTTAGTGTAATCCCACGCGTCCCATATAGATATACATTATTTTATATGTATATATTTTTTGGTTGTATAATAAATTAACAAATAACGACAACTATGCAGGGCGTGGTCTTGAGTGAGCTTGGGCCCAGTGCTCACTCAGGAGTGGCGCTTGGTGCTGGTAGGCTGCGGTCACCAGCGTGTTGGCGGAGGAGAAGATGAAAAAACACACTTTGTAATAGCCACTTTTTCATTGAATTAATAACTGACGGCCAACCAGTTTTCACTTATCTTAAGCTTCATCAGGGGTATAATATTAACTGTTTTGTTAACTTTTTTGTTGTCCGCAGACTATTGATTCTTATGGTGTTGACACATTAAAAATAATATTTTCCACTTTTCTATGAATGTAATATGTATTTTACTCCAATCTTATTAATTAAGACAAAATGTTAACGTAAAACCGGGAGACAAGCAGCCATGTGGCAGCTTTGCTGGGCTACCTTTTTTAAAGCATAACACTGCATTATCTACCATGACTATACATTGCATTATGTAGTATTTATAAAAAAACTGCGATCTTCTTCAATCAGTATCTCGCGATTTGTGTCTCGATTCTCGATGAAGTCATTCCAATCGAACAACGAATGGTTCGACCCACTCGTTGTTCAAGTGGAACGACTCTTGACGTTTGGCGTATGTAATGTAAGTACCTTGGGCGAGACTCCAGAATAAGAATGTCGAGCAATGTATGTACTATAGACGGGGATTGGGAGCGGCCTGGATTGGAGAATCGATATTGCCACGCAGTTTTGGTGGGCAGAGACAAGCAAAACGTAGCGAACCACTTGTGGTGACCTATGGCAGAGGTGTTGGATACTCAATAAATGGTTCCCGTGGCAGCGGTAGCCAAACCCGCCTACCAAATTGAAAATTGTAATAATTAGATTCCATCAGAAATATACCATTCAGATCTGTCAAAAATGTAAACAAAATAATACGCTTTTCATATTTATTTATTTATTTTATTTTATTTGGTACAATATTTTTTACATTTTAAGTTTTCCAGTAATGTAGGCCTCACTGGGTGGCTTGCCCGTGCTGAGGCCTTCATTTTATAATATGAAAATATAATCTACATAATACATTTAAAGAAAAATAATACATTTAAAATTAAAAATACATGGGTCATTCCGCCGTTTCGTTCAAATCGCATGTTCTTGCAAAAAAGTCATATGAAAAATAATGTTTTTCAAGAAAGTTTTATTGGAAAATGTAGTTATTTAAAAAAGGAAAAAGTAGTATTTACCGGATTAGGCATTTGTTACTTAATAACTTTATGGTATACAAAAAACATGCTAAAATATCATTACCTTCCCCGTGTAAATGAGGGACCGGTAAATTGATCAATAAATAAGAACATTTTACACTAGTAAAATCACTACATTCATTAATCGACCTGAATGTACAACTAATTTTGCATATTTATTGGTGTTTAATTTATTTTTAAAGTTACTGTATCATAGAAAGAATTGAGATTTTGTTTTTGTCCAGAAAAAATCGCTGTCGTCTTCCGCCAAAGCGGTAATTAAAATTGTGACCGTGTTTGTCACTGTTCGTCAGCTGTACCCCACCCCGCGCCTCCGTTACTAATCAGTGTACCGCTATATCTGGACGGGGGAGGACGTGCGTCGCTGAATAAAGAAATATCTGCGATCTCCGTGCTCGAAAACGACTTTGTCACCGACCAGGCATCATTACCTTCCAGCATTTTTTAAAGTAAGTACATGTTTTAAAAATTCGAATCATGAACCTATAAACTATAATTAGTCGGACTATTTTTTATTGAATCATAAAGATTTGTAATGTCATTATTAAGCGAGTTATTAAGGAAAGATTGTCAAAACCTCATTACCCTCCGTCTCATTACCTTCCGTATCGTAAAATTTTTTGCCGGATGGTAATTTAGAGGTGTGGAGGGTAATGATAAATTTGTAAGGGTTATTTTTACGTGCATCTGGGACCATGTTTGGGGGTTCATAAAAGTTAATATTATCAATAAAAGCAGTTTCTTGCGTTCTAGCGTCGGACAATTTCAGTTTTGGTGAAATACATATTTTCGTTTTATCTATTTACTGATATGGAAAAACAATCTGTTAAAATTTACCCTGCGAATTTTTATTTGAAAATCGATTTTTTTATTCAATGATATAATTATAATTATTCAAATGTAAACGAATAATATATTAAACAAATGGTTTAACTATTCCCCTACAGTCACAATTATTTTCATTACTTATCTTCATTACTTCAGTTGTCTATTAAAACAGATGAATTTTTACAAAATTTCAAGTTTCTAAACAAATCTAGATTTGAACAAAAATCTATATAAAGGGCATTATTAAGAGTCCAACGCAAATTTCTTGATTAAAAAACCATATCATTACTGTTAGATTTTAAATCATTTAGGGAAAAAAATATTAAACAAAGATATAAAAGTAGTGTAACAATTTTTGGGCTCTCCTGTAAAAGTAACGAAATTGAAATTATCCATATTTGTTATTCAACTTCTCACTTGATCCGATACTTATGATAATTTTTCTTTATTATTTATTACAGGCTAAACACCATAATCCACAATGGCAAAGTTAAATAAAAAACTGAAAAAAGAAGAAAAGTTATCCAAGGACAGGCTGCGTAAGCAACAAAAATATGCTGAGATTAAAAACAATCCGGAACTGTACAGTCTTCAGAAAGCGAAAGAAAAAAAAAGATACTTAATGCGAAAAGCGCAAAAAAAGATTTGCAGCATTGAAGATATGAGTGAAAGAGCCCAGAGAGAGCAAAGACAAAGATGGCGAAAGAACTCTGTAAATTATTGGAAGAAAAAAGAGGAGCAGCGTAAAATAGAAACGATTACAG